>NW_024380061.1:0-28042 GCF_016835505.1 Polypterus senegalus
TAGCAATCAAGTTTTACAAAAAAAATTATGTTAAGAACAGTCATCCCCCCCCGAGAAAAACCCAAAAAAAAAAATTTAAGGCTTGTAAACATCCTAAATTAAAAATTTCTGCTTTATAAACTTATTTTAAAATATTTCTATTAGATCCCCCATGTTTTCAAAAAGTCTGTCCCGGATCCTCGGGTTTTTATTTTTTCCATTTCAAATAATATCACAGGGTTTCCCACGACTTAAAAGGGAGGTTGGGGTTTTTCCCTTTTTATCAGAATAAGTCTGTGCCAACATTAGTGAATGAAACACAATTTGTTTGTCCTTCACTTTAACCCCTCGGGAAGAACCCCAAACACAGCTGTTAAGGGGTTGGGAGGGTTTGTAGCCCGGCTGTCTGGGGGAAAATTTAAAAATTTTTGTCCAGAATAATGTTAATTTGGTGCGGGGCCCAGAACAGGGCCCCCAATTGGGGTGGGGCTTGGTTTCAAGTTGCGGGTTTGGGATCATCCCGGGAAACATTTTGGATTTTTTGTAGACAGATGTGCCCGATATATAATTTTGAGTTGTATAATTGTATTTTTGGCATAGGGGCTCAGGAATTCCTGCATTGCTATTTTTCCACCCCTTTTTTCGATTTTAATTTGAGAGATCTTTTTCCCAGTGTCCTCTTGGATCTTTAAAAGGAAGGTTGAAAATGTTTTTATATATTGTGAGAGGGGAGTCAAACCTTTAAAAAATTGAGCAATATTTTTAACATGGATGTGGGTAAGATAGGAAAATCTGGAAGGTTTCTGTTTAACAAATTTCTTGATTTAAAGAAGGAAAGAAATGTGTGCTGGGTAAATTTGGAATGTAATTGTTCATAGGATGCAAAGCGTTGTCTAAAAAAGTTTCTAAGCAAGTTAATTCCAGTTTTTCCAGATTTAAAAATTTGTTATGTTTCGGGTTAAAAAGATGGTTCTCTTGCAGGTCCAAATGGCTTCTCCGCTTAAAATGTTTTTACATTGGTTCCAGATTCTAATGAGTGGGCAAAATTTGGGGTTATTAGTGTATTCATACTGTGTTTATTGGGGTTGAGCAAGGAATAAAAAGAAGTACGCGGGTTTTTACTTCTATTGCTGTCTAAGCCTGTGTATGTTCTTTGCCCAGGTTCTTAGCGTGTATTTGCCGAGTAATAAAACTAAGTTAGGTAAAAACCATACTTCTGCCTTTTGTCTTTGTAGGGTCGCCTTTTGATGGTGGATGTTTTAAATTTCCCAAAAAAAGGGGGTTATTGTTGAATCTAATTGCTTAAGAATGATTATTAATGTATTTGGGATGTTTTGAAATCAAAAGGGCTTGGAAGAATATTCATCTTAACAGTGTTAATTCTTCCAGCTAGTGTGGATAAAGGGTTGACCATCTATCAAGTCTTTTTTAAATTTTTTTTCCACGGGCTAATTTTTTGTTGAAAAAAGAGTTTTTATGTTTTTTTTAATGCCCCTAATTATTTAAAACTGTTCTGCAATGATAAAGGTAGGGTGTCTAATTTAATACGTATTTTTGCTTGAAAACTGGAAAGGTACACTTTTATTCAGATTAATTCTGGCCCAAGTGTACCGCTTTTATGAAGTCAGACCGGGTAAACCCTGCCGAATAAATCTCAGCCCAAAAAGTTTTTTTTAAAATATTTAGAAAAGAAAGGCAAAAAACCCTACAAGAAAAAAAGAAAATAGTTACACAAAAAGAATAAAGGCAAAAAAGGGAAAATGTATTTTCTTTAAACTTAGTTTTTTTTTGAAGCTTTGGTTACTTCTGTACTTAAAGGTTATTATTTCTTCTTCTGTATGCTTTAAAATAGGTTCAAAACTTAGATTTTTTTAATTTGAGTTACTTAACACTAAAAAGACCCTTAGGCTTTGGGCTAGATATCAAGCTCGGGGGTATAAGCACAAACCGGCATAAAAAAATTCTTTCAAGGAACGTTAAAACCGAGACCCCCTTTAATTACACAAGGAAAAGCAAAACACTACAAAAACATTTTTCCAAAATTTTTTAGAAATGACGGAAAAAATCCAACTAAATTCTTTCGGGGGGTTTGGGAAACCCCATATTTTTTATATCTTTAAAAATATTCATACAATAGAACTAGGAAAATGGTTTAAACCCGGCCCCCCAATTTTTTTGCTGGGGCAAAAATCATTACTTATCTTTATTAAAAAGGTTTTAACACCAAACTTAAAAAAACCTAAGAAGAACTTAGTTTCTACTAAAAAAACCCAAAATATTAAGTTTAGGAAATTTTTAAGCAAACTCAATGAAAAACACAAGCACAAAGTTTAAAACAAAATTAGGCATGCAAAAGAAAATGAGTCATTTTAATCATTGTTGCTTCCTGGAGCAGGCACAGTTTGTTCAAAGTCTGTCCAGTTCGGTCTATCCCCCTAAAACCCCCCGCACCCCTTTTTTGGGCCCACCCCGGGTTGTCCAATTACCCCCAAATGCCCAATTTTTTATAAACTTGTAGCATAATAGGGGAATATTAAATTTTTCCCCAATTTTTTGCAGGGGGGTTTTTTGCCTCTTCTGGCTTCTGATTTGTGAGCCTCAATCCCTTTTATTTGGACCCCCTAGAAAACGTCCCCTTCTGGTCTTTTTGGGCCATTCGGCTCTGGCTGTAAGGAAAATTGGGCTTTTTTCCCAAGTCTTACTTTTAATAAGCTTTCTATTGTCAAACCTCTTGATGCCTGATCCACGGTTTTCCCAGATGAGCGCCCTCCATTCGGGGGTTTTCGGGGTTCTCTTATCACTCGATTCTGTTGGAAAGAAAGGTTTTATAGGTGCACTTTCATTTCCGAGATTGTACGCGGTGTTTTAGCCCAACAGATTGTCTCTTGCGGGGAATCTGCATTTCCCGTTTTAGCATTTTGTCCATTTTGCCCTTATCACTGTTCAAGTTCTAACCTTGGTATAGTGACAATTTTAATTCCCACCTTGATTTCCCATTAGAAATAAACAATGTCCCCCGTTTTCTTTGTTAGTCAAAAGGGGGGAAACAGTGCCATTTTTTTTTCTGAAGCATCTCAAAAATGATGCAGGGGTCATTTTTGACCAAATCCGGGGGTTTAAACACCTGACTACATTAAATCCAAAAATAGCTCAAATCCCCCATCCATTTTTTTTTGCGAGCTTTAAAAGCTTACTTCTTGACCCCAAATATTTTTCTTTACAATTCTTTTAGAATAAGTTTGGGGGGCAATATGACTGGTGCAAAACCCAAGTGGGTCTTTTTCCCCCTGACAGAATGCCTCTTGTGCAGGCTTATCTTGCAGCTTTACCGGGAACTTAAAACTGTCAGTCTGTTCCCGAACTTTTTTTCAATGGTAAAGATCTGGCTTAAAGCCCAAGTCTTTTTGATCTTTTCCCCTTTTCTTCAGGGATTGAAAACAAAACTTTCTATTACTTATCCTTTTTTAAGATAAAACCTCCCTTTAAGAAAAAGGGCTTTAAGATCTTTGGAATTTTTATATTTGTTCTTCAGTACAATGACTTTAAACGTCGGAGGGGAAAATTATTTAACAGTTTTAAACCTCTGGGCTGTTCCCTTGCACCTCTGCTGTTCTTCTTAAGGCAAAGGGCACAACTGGGGGGGTGCAAAAAAAGATGACGTCATTTTGTATTTGTTATTTTTAATTCCTTCGAACAAAAAAAGAAGAAGACCCATGTTTTTTTCTGGTACTTTCACTTGATAGAACATTGATTTAATGCCCCCAGGGTATTGGGCCCTCTGAATCTTTGAACACCGGAGTGTTTAAATCAGGTCGCAACAACTTTTTCATTTAGAAAAAAACCTTTGATAGGTGGCTGTACAATCAAACACCACTCTTATTTTGTTTTTCTTTGATGGTTACCCATGATGAGGGATGTCCCATTTTTTTCATTTTGGGGGTCCGCTGTTCAGTGGGACCTTTATGGCATAACCTTTGTCTAAAATTCTTTCATAACCTTTTAAATCTTCATGAAAAGTCGGGGCCTTAAGTTTCCCTTTTAAGCCCCTATACCGTTTTTTTTGCAATACAATGTTTTTTGGGTCCCTTTTTGGGTTTCATCTTTTAAGGAGATTAATGTAATAGTGCCCGTTCACTAGACTTGCAGTATCTGGGGCTATGGGTAATTTAATGTTTTCCCTGTGACTTTTGTCTTTTTTTCTTCACAGTGGTTCTGGAAATTTTTATTTTTTGGTAACTTTAGCTACTTGTTTATTTTTACACAATTATAACATTTTTGCAGTCTTTCTTTTCTTTGGATTTCCCCCTTCTCACTTTACAGAGTTCGTGTACATTTTTGGTTATAAAAAAAATGTATTTTCTTCTATCTACAGATTTTAACCCCTTAAGATTGTACACTTTACTAATTTCTGACTATTTTGTGTTCTTTCTACAGTGCTGATGTAGATGTGAGATTTCTTCCTAAAAGATTTAACTACTTTAACTTTCTCAAATGTGCTGAGCTGTCAGAGACTTTTGATCATATGTTTCTAAAATTTTCATTGTTTCAGACTTAACTTGAACTGGGTCACAGCTAAAACACTTTTACCGGCCCGGTATAGAAAAAATCTCTTTTGGGTTTCAACAAATAGGGGAAAAAAAATGTTTTTCTTTTCCCCGACAAAAATTTTCCCCTCTTTAGGAGTGCGGCAAAATTTGGTCCCTTTTCCTTATTCATTAGAATTACTGGATGTAACTGAGCATTTTTGGGCATTTAATCTTTTTTTCCAGACTTTACTAAAATGTTTTGTTTGGGCCAAACATAAGTTTTAGATTTAAAAAAGTCAATTTTACTTTCTAAGTTAATGTCTAAATTTTGCTTTTGTTAAGATCTGATTTTCATTGAAAAAGCAGTGTTTTACCACTTATCGCCACCCCTTCCCCCGGCGACTGGGGTGTCTGTACCCATTTTTCCCTGCAGAAAAGTTTGTAAAAAAGTCTTTCTTTTGGGCGCCAAAAATTTTTTTCAGTTTTGTTTTTTCCTTCTTGAAGGTATGGTTTTGGACTGAGCTGTCCGGGGGATCTAAAGCTGATGTTGGCTGTTCATTAGAAAGTTTCCTGGATTAGAGGTGTTCCTCTCCTACTTTCATTACTCTGATTTTGCATTGCCAGGTGCTAGTAGGTCTTGGGGGGTTTTGGGAGACTTTGTAGAAGGTTATCCATTTTAAAATTTTTTCCCCACTTTGTAAGTTGGGCAAAATATTTATACATTAAGCCAAAAAAGTTGCATTTCGTTCTGTTCTTCTCCCATCGTTTGGCTTTATTTGCGATCCCCTTTTTGTCTTTTCTCTATAGACTCGGTTTTTCTGTAGCGGGTTTTCCATGAGATTTTCGTTTCTTTCGGGCCCTTTTTGTCCTTCCGGTGACAATGTTTACAGTTTTAACAATCTCGGGGGGTTGAACCTTTGAAAACGCCTGGGCCCAATTTATTTTGGGGTTCCTTCCCATCGAAGCTTGGTCAAATCACTTATAAAGCCCAAATTTTTTAAAGGGGTTCCCATCTAGGGATTTTTTTGCGGCATAAAGCGTTTGTTTTTAAACTGTTTTTTTTCTGTCGTTGTAGCCTTTATCAAAGGGTTGAAAGAGGTTTATTTTACTTTCATTGCATTTGTAAAAATTGACTTTTTTTGCATCTCACTTTTTTTAAATTTCACATCTGTTTCTGGCCAGTCTTTTGGGTTTTCGGGGCCCTTTTAAATGCTTTTAATTTTTGCCGGTTTTGCTATAGCTGCCCAAACCAATTGATCTCTTTTTGCCTTCAGCTGTGCTTTCATCCTGCTGCTTCGCTTTAACTGCATTTTTTCTGCATTTCTTCCAAATCTGGCTTTTTTTCTTTGGTTTTTTCCTTTTAACAGCACAGAGTGTCTGCCTCTTGAATCGATGGGTCATAGAGTCCCGGGTGAACTTGTACACTTTTTATTTTTGGGGGTTTGGGAGGCTTTGGCTGAATTGGCCCCCGAACTTTTATGACTTTACTTTTAATGGGGAAAACCGGGATACTATCTTCTGGCGAGGCGTCAGGAAAGTCATTTTTTCTGTAATCCTTGAACTGGCTAAAATTCGGACTGCTGGTTGAAGCTTATATTTTGGCTTAAAATCAAAAGCCCATTCCATTGTATTTTCCAAAATGTAAAAAGTTTTCATTTTGCATCAAAAGTCCTTTTTAGCATTTTCCTTTTATCTTGTTTCTCTGGGGGATAAGAGTTTTGTTTTAACCATATTCCCTTCTCAGGTTAAAAAACAGTTTTGATGATCGATTTTTTAGATTACAATTGTTATTTTTTTTTAATTCCTTCAAAAGCCTTCACTTTTTGAAAATTTTTTGTATTTTCAGTCTTTTTAGATTGAAGTTTAGATGTTAATGGGTGGGTGGTTTATTTGTCTTGGGGAAAGGTCCTTTGACGCCTATTCAAAACGATTTTATTTACACCCCGGGGGTTGTTTTGGGTTCTGGGTTGAAGCCTGGCGATCCCACAAGGACTGTTTGGGCTTTTTTGGGTTTGGCTTTTTGCAGTCATCTCAGGCAGAAAATGCAGGTTCTTTTTTTTATGATCCCAAAGGGAAATTTTTTTTTCAGTCCTAGACAGGTTCAGATCTTACAGGGTTTTAAAAATTCAGGCAGGTTTTTTTAAATTTGTGTACCCCCTTTATAAGGTGAAGTCAGGCCGGGTAAAGGGTGTCGAATAAATTCCCCTCCAAAAAATTCGTTTTAAAAAAATTTAGTGGTTAAAGGAAATAATCCTAAAGAATAAAAAAAAAAATAGTTCACACAAAAAATAAAGGCAAAAAAAAAGGGGAAAAAGTATCTTCTATAAACTTAGTTTTTTTTGAAGCTTTTTACTTCTGTACTTAAAAAGGGTTTTTTATTTCTTCTTCTGTATGCTTTTTAAAAATAGGTTCAAAATTAGATTTTTTTTACGGTTCAACTCAAAAAACCCTTGGGGGTTGGATTTGATATGCAAGTGTGCGATAATAACACGGGCCTTTAAAATAAAAGAATTCTTTCAAGGACACGGGTTTAAAAAACCGTAGCCCCTATACCTTCACAAGGTAAGAAAACCTTACTAAAGAACATTGTTTACCAAAAAATTTTTAAAAAGACAGGAAAAAACCAACTCAATTTTATTCAGGGGGTTTTGGAACCCCCCTATTTTATCATTATCATCTAATAAATATTCTAATTTTATAGAACTGGGAAAAAGGTTTACAAAAGAGCTTTTGAAATTTTGAGTGCTGCAAGTGCAGGCACAAAATTTTCTGGGGCCAAAAAATACAGTACCATATCATCTGCATATAATGAGATTTTCTGTTCCAGTCCTTCTCTGCAATCCCCCATCATCAGTATTTCACAAGGTTTCCAGTGGTTCAAAATGCAGGAAAAAAGCGGGGACAAGGGGGATCCTTGTCTTGTGCCGTTTTAGTTTAAAAAATAGTCAGCAAATGTTATTGATCAAACTGGTTTGGGGAGTATAATAATTTAATCCATCACAAAAAAAGGCCAAACCCCAAAAATTTTCCCAAAATAGTAAAAAAGGGATTTCCATTCAATCTGTCAATGCTTTTCCTCCAATGATAATAAAATTTTTGGGGGGTTTGATTTGGTTTTGGGGAGTATATTGCAAAACAGGGGAAATTTGAAGATAAGTGTCGCCCCCAATAAATCCAGTTTGGTCTTGTGATATTACGGGGGAGAACTTTTCCATCCTTCTCAATTTTAGAGTATTTTACCCGGTTTTTCAGAAGTGAAAATTTGGGCTGTTTTGGACATTGTAATAAGTCCTTATTTTGTTTTGGAAAGACAGTGATTAAGCTTGGGAAAGGTTTGTGGAAGAAATTGGGTTTTCTCTGGCTTCTGTAAATGTTGCTAAAAGGAGGGGGTAGCTGGGGAGAATTTTTGTAAAACTCTCGGGTAGCCTCAGGGCCTTGCTTTTCCCTGGTGATTTTATAGCATCTAGTAATTTTTTTGCGGGGTTTTTTTTTCCCACACTAAAAGTTCAATTTTGGGATCTGTAATGTATCCCGAAAAGTATTAGATTGTATATTGTCTTCTTTAAACCAGTATATATAGGGGTTTTAAATAGTCTCTGAAAGTGTGCATTATATTTTTGTGTTATTATTTTATCTCCGTTAGGGTTTGTGATTACTGAGATTCGTTGTTATCTTGCTTGGAATTTGTTGGGTAAAACTTTTACTTTTTCCCTTTCAAATAATGATGTCTGGTTTTAAATTAGATTTCAGTTTTTTTAGTTGTCAAAGGTTTAATTCTGAAAGTGGTCCTCCTCTTATGTAGAGTCTGCTTGGTAGTCTGGCATGTTCTTCATCTATTTTTTTAATTTCCTTTTTTCTCTGCTACTTTTTTGCCCGTTTATTCTGTGGGGAAAAATATGGATAATCTGTCCTCTTAAAAAGGGGCCCTTGGTTTCCCAGGTATTCCTGCAGGATCTCAGGGGGTGTATTTGTCTCTAGAAAAATTTGTTTTTTTGGAATTTAAAATTTATACAACTGCCCGCTAATAGAAGCGGGTTGAGCCCTCTCGGGGTGAGTGTATGGGCATAATTTACCCAAAATCATAGGAGCTGGTCCAAATAACAATAGCACAATTTACAAGTTTTTAAACTTAGGCAAGAAGTTATTATCTAAAAGTAATAATCCGGGTAGCAATGATTTCGGTGAGTAGAAAGAATATGTTCTTTAATTTGGGTTTAAAACATCAGGGATCTGATAAGTTGTGATCAGTTATAAACTTTGTAATTTTCTTTTGTTAGTTATTTTCCCCTTTGGGGGGGGAAATCTTATCTAAAAAATGGGTTTTTAAAAAACAATTAAAGTCCCCCCCATTATAACTTTTAAGGGGTTCAGATTGGGGAAAGGATGCAAATAAATTTTGATAAATTCCTTTTCATCAACATTAGGTGCATAAACATTTATCAAAATCATTTTACAGTTAGATAAGTCTCCCCCTAAATTCTTCCCGGTCCAATACTTCATCTACAAATGGAACAGTTCTATGTATAGAATTCCCACCCCTCTAGTTTTTTTTGTAAAACTAGAAAGGGAAAATTGTCCAAAGCACAACAAACCCCCATGCAGTGGCTTTGGGGGTTAAAAAATAGAGATATCTGTTTCCAATATAGTCTTTAAAAAGGGGAAAAAAAAAAAAAGAATTTTACTTTTTTTTTTTTATATATATATATATATATATATATATATATATATATATATATATATATATATATATATATATATATATATATATATATATATATATATATATATATATATATATATAATCTTCACAATTTTAGTGCATTAAGATGATACCCCAGAAAAAAACCCAGGTGATGGTGTTAAAGATTTCCAAAATAAGCATAACAAGTCTTAATGCAGTAAATAAAACAGTAAACCAATATGATATTGAACAGTCTCATTTGGGTAAAATGAAATAATTAGAAAAAAAAAAGAGAAAAAAAGGGGGAAAAAATAATTAAGCACAAAAAAAAAACATAGCCCTAGTGATACTAAGTAATAATAAGTATATGAGAATATACTGATAAAAAACCCATTTTAAAACATAGATCGACAGTGATTATTAAACCTAATTTTATCATTTACCCAACTCACAATTTTGTTCGAATAGTCCCGGGGTCAGCTTTTTAAATTATTTTCGGCTTCCCTGGGAAAACATAAAAAGACCTTCCATTCCACTTTCAGTTTGCGGATACAAAGGGTGTATTTGACACGGCTTGCCCTTTCGCTGTTTTAAAATTTTGAAGGCTCTGGGGTTTGTAGCTGTTGCTGGAGAAGTCGGGGAAAATACAATTTGGGTTTTTTTCATATATAATATCTTCCTTGTTTCGAGGGTGCCATCACCTCTAGCTTAAATGATAATGTTCAAAACGAACTATAAAAAATCTTGGGGGGGTCTCGGGTGTTTTATCAGGTGCGGGGGTGCCGCCTATCTCGATTCTGCTTTTAAAAGCCTCGATTATTTTGAAAAAAATTCAGCTAATTTCACAGGGGTTTTAATTTCTGATTCTCCCAGACCTTCAATTCTGACATTTAAACCCTTTTACTCCCATCTTCTAAAGGAGTCTGTCTCAAGTTTTTCCGAGTTTTTACATTAACGCATTTACTTTTTTTCCTATGGGAGCTGAATGTTGCCATTTATCCGAAGGAATTCTCCTTAAGATGCTCAATTGATCGCGGTTTTTCAGTTTCGGTTTTTCTAATGCTCTTCAATTTTACCCCGCACCGTCGGCTCGAGTTGTACCTCTTGGCGCGCCTTTCAATTCCTGTTGGGAAATTTATTGACCATTCATTGGCCTTTCATCTCCTGTTTCAATTCCCGTTTGTCTCAAACCTTTGCCCTTTTTTTTCATTAGCCTTCTGCTTTTTTTTTATCTTTGACTCCGAAAAACTTTCAGTTCAGATAGCTCAATTGTGCCTTTTGTACCCCTGATGGCAGCAGACTTTGCTGAAGCCTTGTCCCCCTCTCCCGTCCCCAATTGCGTAACTGAAACCCCGCTTTACCCCTTTTCCCGTTTCAGGTAATCTTCTCCAATCGGCAGCTATCCCCCTCTGCACTCACGATCGCACCTTCGGCTCCCCTTTTCGCTCTCAGCCGGCGGCGATGTAGCGGACCGTGGTCCCGAGAGTCTGTGCTCGCATCTGATCCAGGTCTGTCTCTGATAGGCTTCTCTTGAACTGGGGCTTGCTGATCGCAGCTTGGATGTAGCTTTAGTTTTCGATTCTTTCGAACCCCCCTTCTTGCTGGCCATGTTTATATGTGCTTACATATACAGCAGTCCCTCTCGGGTTGAATAAATACAGGATATCTCAGAATAATAAGCAAATAATATGAAAAATAGCACCACTGCTAGCGGAGCTCCACTTCAGACGTCCATCTCTGCATCGGACGAGACCAACCTAATTTGAAGATAGTGAAAGAAATGTGTAGCTGGAATGTTAAATTTGGAATATACAGGTAATTTTTCATAGGATACAAAGCGATGTATATAAAGATCTCTATACAAGTTATTAAAGATATTATTATTATTATTATTATTCCAGATATTAAAAAATGCGTATGTTTGCGAAGGTTGAAAGAGGTGGTTCTTTTGCAGAGGTGCCACAGATAAAAGCTTCTTCATCTTAAAATACTTTCTACATTGGTTCCATATTCTGAGTGAGTGAAGCACAATTGGGTTATTAGTATATTGCCGACAACTTGCATTTATTGAGGCACAGAGCAGGAATATAAAGAGTACTGCAGGATTTTAGTTCTATTCGGACCAGGCCTGTGTATGTTCATCTATTTGTGTCCAGGTTTTTATAGCTTGTATGTTTGCTGCCCAGTAATAAAACTGGAAGTTAGGTAGAGCCATGCCACCTTCTGCCTTTTGTCTTTGTAGGGTTGCTCTTTGGATATGTGGATGTTTTGAGTTCCAAATAAATGAGGTTATTGTTTAATCTAATTGCTTAAAAATGATTTATTCATGTATATTGGAATGTTTTGAATAAAAGGGAGCTTAGGAAGAATATTCATCTTAACAGTGTTAATTCTTCCAGCTAGAGTAAGATGAAGGGTTGACCATCTATGCAAGTCTTGCTTAATTTTTCCATGAAGATGGCAAAATTTTGTTGATGAAGATCTTTATGTTTACTTGTGATGTTTACCCCTAGGTATTTAAACTGTTCTGCAATGATAAAAGGTAGGGTGTCTAATATTATATGCTTGAGAATTCACTGGAAAGAGTACACTTTTATTCAAATTAATTCTGAGACCAGAGATCTTTGAAATTCTGTGAGTGCTGTGAAGACTGCAGGCACAGAATTTTGAGATCTGACATATACAGTACAATATCATCCATATAGAAATTTTCTGTTCCAGTCCTTCTCTGATAATCCCTTTATCTGACAGAACAGATATTTTTTAAGAAATTAGATTCAATTACAACCTTATTTATTTGGAATTCAAAAAATCCACGCATCCAGAAGGAGACCTACAATGACCAAAATTAGAGCGATCATGGCTCCACCTAATTTTTGGTGTTATTACTGGGCAGCAATCATACAAGCTTATAAAACCTGGGCATTGACACAACTAGATGAACACACACTAGCTTTGCCTGCAATCAAAATGAAATCTTGCAGTACTTCTTTATAGTCCTTGCTTTGTTTACCAGTAAATACAAGTTATTGTCAATATGCTAACAACCCAATTGTCCTTCATTCACATAGAATAGGGAACTAATATATGAAGCACTTCAAGTTAGGGAATATTTTATCTGTGGAACCTCTACATTATAATCACCTTTTCCACCCTCTCAAACTTGTAGAGTTTTTAATGTTTGGAAACTGTATGGGATTAAATCATTTAGATTTGCATTTAAATAATGTTGTTGCATCCTATGAACCTTTACACTCCAAATTTAGTCTCCCACCAACAGAATTTTTCCACTGTCTCTAAATTAGAAACTTTGCTAACGAAATCTCCACCTGTTTCTAATCCAGAAGAGATCAATCGTGAATACTCAGACAGCATAATATTTAAAAACATTTTAAAGGTACCAGGGTACCATGGGAAATTGATCTCTTACTGAACATTTCAGAAACTGAGTGGGAATGTAGCCATGCTCTGAATTCAGTCTAGTTCCATATGTGCAAAACAAGCATTCAGTTATTCAACTTAAAATCTTTTATCAAGTATATCTATCTCGTTTGAAATTGTCCAAAATGTTTCTAGGGCAAGATCCAACCAGTGAACATTGGAATTGAGCTGCAGCATCACTGAGCCACATGTTTTGGGTATGCAACAAATTATCATTATTTTGGACAAAAAGTTTTATGTCTATCAGACAGCCTTGGTGTTACATTCACTCCCAATCCATTAATATCTGTACAGTAATCCTCGCTACTTAGCGGTTCACTTTTGCGATTCACGACTTCAGCGGGTTTATAAATATAGTTATTTATAGTTATAGTTAAATATATATTTGTTGAATTTGACTTGGTTTATGGAATGTTACATGGTTTTAATAAATTCAATAAAAGATTAAAAAAGAACTGTGCAACAGTTGAATTTAACTAGTTTTAGGAACTCCAGTCAGTTTGTCACAGCACAGCTATATATTACCTTAAGGTGTATGTGTAGTTTTGCATGAGATGTACTGTAGCTCCATTCAGAATAATATTTATTAACAAAACAATCAATACATTTCCTTTGGCATGGGAGCAATCACAGATATTTTTACAAAAATGTTAATAGATTAACTGTGATCACTTAGAAGGGATGACCTGCCTCCACCAATTTCATAGTTGTTTGACTTTTGTCTGTAATATAAAGGCAAATTCACATTTCAGTCACGTTGCTTTTCTTTTGCACTTAATATTATTATCTAGAAAATAAGTAAGTTTTATATACAGGCTCTGTGGGAACTGGTCATCTTATGTGTTTTCCCTCAGATTGAGGCTGAAGTTGAAGGAAGACTTTCAAGCTCGTATTGGGCGTAATGTTAATTTGACAGCATTGGGTAATCAGTCTTAAAAAGCAAAGGATTTTGGTTTTCAATTCTTTCTTCCATCAAAACATCACATATATAGTGTCCTCCACTAATACTGGTACATTTGGTAAATAAAAGTAAAATGGGCTATTATGGGCAATTTTGGTACTACTTCATTTAAAATTTTGAGTGTCCTCCTATAATGCTTAATGAAGTTGGAGCATGAGTCTGCATATCTGAGACCATTCCTCCATGCAGAATCTGTCTAGATCCTTTGAGAATTTGAGGGGCCATGCTTTTATAGTCTCCTCCTCAGCTCATCCACCAGGTTTTCAATGGAATTTAGACCAGGGGACTAGCATGGCTGTGACAAAACCTTGAATTTGTGGTAACTGAACCATTTTTATGTTGATTTTTGAGTTTTGCTTTTGATCATTGTGCTAGTGAACGATTCAGCTGTGGCCTGATTTACACTTCCTTACAGAGACAGTCAGGTTCTGATTTAATATCTGCTGATACCTGATGAATTCCATGATACCATATATCTTAACAAGCTGTAGGGCCTTTTGCCAGGTAAACAGCCGATAAACATCAAAGTGGGGATTAGGTACTTTTACATGCCCGCCAAACTAAAGCAGCTCTGCTTTTGTATTATCTCAGTTGAGAACTCAGTCCCATTGAAAGTTCAGGAATTTTAAGCAAACTATTGGTGCTTGAGTTTGGTATTTGACTGACAACAACAAAAGGCTTTTAGTTTTCTGACAACCCTCCTCAACAACTTGTGGGTATGTAGGTTGCATCTGATTGCAGTTTTGTAGAATTTCTCGCCATTAGACCAAATTAACATCTGCAGTTCTACAGTTGTGATCTTTGTAGATTCTTTGTCCACTTGAACCATCCTCCTCACTGTACATGGGGTCAGTAGAAACACACATTCTTTTCCAGGCCATTGATGAGAAGGCTTTAGAGTCATAGTGGACTCTATGCTATCAACTTCCTGACATTGTTCAGAAGCCATTAAGAAGGTAAAAGAATGTTAGGTTATATAATGCAATGTTTCAAGTACAAGTCCAAGGAGGTTATGCTCAAGCTTGATAATGCACTGGTGAGGCCTCATCTGGAATACTGTGTGCAGTTTTGGTCTCCAGCTACAAAAAGGACATAGCAGAGCTAGAAAAGGTCCAGTGAGGAGCGACTAGGCTGATTCCAGGGATACAGGGTATGAATTATGAAGAAAGATTAAAAGAGCAAAGCCATTTCTGTTTAAGCAAAGGAAGATTAGGAGTTGATTGAAGTGTTTAAAATCATGAAGGGAAATAATACATTGGATCGAGACTGTTGTTTTAAAGTGAGTTCATCAAGAACACGGGGCTAATTTGAAACTTGTTAAAAGGTAAATGTTGCACAAACATTTTGAAGTTTTTTTTACACCGAGAACCATAGACACTTGGAATAAGCTACCAAATAGCGTGGTAGACAGACAGTGCTTAGGGACTTTCAAAACTAGACTTGATATTTTTTTTTAGAAACATTTAGTGGATAGGACTTGTGAGCTTTGTGGGGCTGAATAGCCTGTCCTTGTCTAGATTGTTCTAATTTCTTAACATCACCAGTTTTTTTAAGCTTATTAAGTATTGCCTTGATAGTGGAAATGAACGTTTTCAACTATTTAGCCATTTTTCTGGCCATTTCTTGATTTGCAGCTCAATAACTTTTTGTTGAACATCTCATTGTGTTCTTGGGTCTTTGCCAGTGTGTTTGATGACTAAGGGAACCTGGCCTTTATTTGACCTCCTACTCATACCCTTTGAAACAGGAAGTTATGCACAACAGTATTCCTGTTCATTCAGATAATATTAAAAATGAATGGACATTTACTTCATTTAGATTTTACTCATATGATTTATCTTGAGATTCCAATATTTATGGGTTTGCTTCAATTAAAGATTTGATTTTTCTTAGTATTTTGAATGGAAAAAATCAGTAGAATAAGCAAAGACATTTTCACAGTCCATTTTAGTTTTATTGACTAAAGATACCAATATTGTACAGGGCACTACTGTAGTGGCATAAGAACATTTTTTGTTGAGGAAAATGATCAACTGTTATTTGTATGTGAAAAAGTATATGAATACTTGCTTTTAGTGACAGATGTAAACCTCTTGTTCAGTAATAATTTCAACTAGACATTTCCAGTAACTGTTGATCACTCCTGGACATTGGCTTGGAGGAAGTTTACCCCATTCCGCTTTGGAGAACTACTTCAACTTAGGGATTTTGAAGGGCATCCTTGAATGAACTGCTTGCATCAGGTCCCTCCGCAACATTTCTTAGGGTTGCTGTCAGGACTTTGACTTGGCCATTGCAAAACAAGAAATTCCTTCTGCTTTAACCCCTCTTTGGTAGAGTGACTTGTGTGTTTAGGGTCATTGTCTTACTGCCACTTATATGTTTATGGTCATTGTCTTGATGACCCACTTTTCTTTAATTTCAGTTCATTATACGGATACCCTGACATTTTCATGTAGAATTTTCTGGTACAATTCAGAATTCATCATTGTATCAAGGATGGCAAGCTGTCAAGTCTAGAGGCAGTGAAGAATGCCCAAATCGAGATATTGCCACCACCATGTTTGTAAACATAGGATACAGTGTTATGCTAAATGCATTGTTTATTTTAAGCCACACATAATGTTTGTCATTTGACCAATAAAGTTCTCTTTTTGGACTCATCTCTCCAATAACATTTTTCAATAGCTTATTACCTTAGATGAGGAGCAGTGTTTTTCTGGGACAGTAGATTGTTTCCCCTTACAACACTGGCATGCACACCATTGTTTTGCAGTGTACTTCTGACCATGGACCCATGATTAATGACAGGAGCCAATGCAAGGTTGTGAGATCCTTAGACATTACCCTGGGGCTCTATGTGACCTACAGAAAATTTCATGGCATGCTCGTGAATTGATTTTTTTGGCCAGCCACTTCAGGGCAGGGTAACAGTGGTGTTGAATTTCCTTTTGTCTGTATTCAATCTGCCTGTAAGTGGACTGGTGGAGTCCACACCTCTTTATAAATGGTTTTGTAACATTTTCTAGCCTGGTGGGCATCAACAACTTTTTTCTTTCTGAGTTCCTTAGAAATCATCCATTTTGAAGCAGGACACAATTCTACAAATCTATTGATGAAAATCATGTTTTGATAGTGAAGACACAGGTTTATGTTTTTTTAATAGGGCAGGGTCTACCGCATATACACTTGATTATAATCAAATTGAAACACCTGACTCTAATTGTCCCTACAAATGAACTAATAATCCCATAAAAGGTCACATACTTTTTCACACGAAAATATGTAGCATTGGGTCATTTTGCCCAATAAATAAATAAATCACATTTGCGTTTGTGTCATTTGTTTCACTGTTTCCTTTATACCTAGATTTAGATTGTCACAAAATCTGATCACATATTAGGCCATATTTATGCCGAAACAGGCTAAAGGGTTCTCAAACTTTCTAGCACCTCTGTACATTACAAAATTATGGGATTTGTCGGAAGGGACGCTGCATCTCCCCAAACCTCACACAATCATACACCAGGCACAAGTCCAGCAAAGTACGCAGTTTATTTCATGAGAAACACTTCCCACATCTTTTTCCAATGCCAGAGTATAAAACCACAAATAAAAAACACAGGAAGCACTTTTCTTCCCTTTGTCTTTCTCTTATTTGGCTCCTCTCTGTCCACCTCCACTTCTCCTCCATCCGTCTTCCTCTTGACTCTGGCTCCCCAAATGAAGTGAGGTGGCTACTTTGTGCTGCACTCAGGAGTTGTTCTGGGTGAAGTCCAGAAGCATTTCTGGGTGAAGTGGAAGCCCAACAAAGTGGACTCCTCAGTCCTACAGTTTTCCCTGGATCCCAACAGGGCTGTACCAAACTCCAACCCCTATGTTGCCCTGTGGGAATCGAGGCACTGCTGCAACCCAGGTGAGCTGTCATGTTGGCGCTCCAGGGAGGTAACACCCTGAGCAGCTTTCTCCCCAGTCTGTCCATTCCAAAGGCATCCCAGCCGGTATGGGCCACAGCCATCTGTCACAGTGAATTGTTAAATATCCCAACTGATGTCACCCTACTTATGTTTAGGTTTTAGATTAACATTTAAGGTAATATTTTTATTTGTTTGTTTTTGTTTGTTTCTACTTCTTGGAGGACAAAAACATCTTTGGTGCCATTAATATGTTGGTATAAAATGAAGAGGAAGTATATGTGTGCTTATGTGTTATTTATACCAGACTTAATTTTATTTGCAGCTTATCTTCATAGAGATAAATAGCAGAGTTTGTAGTAGGTAATGTAATAGTTATGACTGCTTCCTAATACATGAGGAATGTTTTAAATTAAACATATTTATAAAAAATATATACTGCTCATAAAATTAATACTTTTTAATCAGAGTATGGCATCAAGTAAATGAAACTTCTGGGATTTTGATCTGGTCAGTTAAGTAGCAGAGTGGGTTGTTAATCAGTTTCAGCTGCTTTGGTGTTAATGAAATTAATAACAGGTGCACTAGAGGGCAACAATGAGACGGCCCCAAAAGAGGAATGGTTGAACGAGTGGAGGCTGCTGACATTTTCCCTCGTCTTTCTCACTGTTTTTTCACAAGTTTTGCTTTTGGCTACGGTCAATGTCACTACTGCAAGCATGAGGCGATACCTGGACCCTACAGAGGTTGCACAGGTAGTCGAACATCTCCAGGATGGCACATCAATTTGTGCCATTGCCAGAAGGTTTGTTGTGTCTCTCAACACAGTCTCAAGGGCATGGAAATTTCAGGAGACGGGCAGTTGCTCTAGGAGAGCTGGACAGGGTCGTAGAAGGTCCTTAACCTATCAGCAGGACCGGTATCTACCCTTTGGGCAAGGAGGAACACGATGAGCACTGCCAGATCCCTGCATAATGACCTTCAACAAGCCACTGGTGTGAGTGTATTTGACCAAACAATCAGAAACAGACTTCATGAGGGAGGCCTGAGGTCCCGACGTCTAGTGGGCCCTGTGCCTTTTGCCCAGCACCGTGGAGCTCGATTGGCGTTTGCCATAGAATTCCAGAATTGGCAGGTCCACCACTAGCACCCTGTGCTTTTCACAGATGAGAGCAGGTTCACCTTGAGCACATGTGACAGATGTGAAAGGGTCTGGTGATGCTGTGGAGAACGTTATGCTGCCTGTAACATCGTTCAGCATGACTGGTTTGCTGGTGGGTCAGTGATGGTCTTGGGAGGTATATCCATTGAGGGACGCACAAACCTGTACAGACCAGACAACGGCACCTTGACTGCCATTGGGTATCGGGATGAAATCCTTGGACCCATTGTCAGACCTATGTTGTGCAGTGGTCCTGGGTTCTTCCTGGTTCATAACAATGTCGCCTCATGTGACGAGAGAATGCAGTTAGTTCCGGAGGTTGAAGGAACTGATACCATTGACTAGCCCCCACGCCACCTGATCTAAGTCCAATAGAACACCTCTGAGATATTATGTTTCAGTCCATCTGACTCGCCAGGTTGCACTTCAGCCCGTCCAGGAGCTCAGTGATGACCTGGTCCAGATTTTGGGAGGAGATCCCTAGGACACCATCAATCAATTCATTGGGAGCATGCCCCAACAACGTCGGACATACATACATGCATTGGGGCCCATTGAAACTACTGAGTACGATTTTGAGTTCTGTAATGAAATTTTGGCAAAATGGACCTCCTGCGCATCTTTTTTCACTTTGTTTTCCCGGGTGTCTTTGAATTAGCCTCTGTAGATTGATCATTTTCATTTCCATAAAACGATGTTCATATATATAGATATCCGTACGATTTTTTTTTTCCTTTCAGATCTGATGTGTTTCAAAGTTTTCCCTTTACAGTTTTGAGCAGTTTATATATGCAATTTACATAAAAAATGCTTCTTTTTTCTTCTGATTCAGAAAAGAAACGAGGATGCTCATGGCAAGTTTTCTAAAATTTTGTTTAAAGCTGAACAAACCTTACTGCTATTGAAGGTTTTTATCACAATGATATCTGGCACTGGTATGAATAATAACGTCGTTCAACTTGAATCATTTAGTAATGGAATTAAACCAGCTGAGGAGCCTTGCCCGGTGAATAACATACTATCGAAAAGGTTTGTGATTCAGATGATATAAACTGAATTGCTTTTCACTATTTATGTCGAGACAAACATTTGTGAACAGTCCCCAATCACACTGCCTACTCTATCTGTGCATATGTTTGTATCACATACACTCTAATTTACTTCTTTTAATTTATGTTAAATTTAAGTAGAGAAAGAGCTGTACTTAGTAGAAGGTATGTTCGAGAAAAAGCTAAGATGACTGTATTAACAGTCACTTCAGCTTTCCATTTTTCCAGAGCACATTGGCTCTTAGTTATTTTTGGACTGGTACTAATGCAAAGCTTTATCTCCTCATTATAAGGATTCTGCTTTCCTCTTGTTTTTAAATTTATTTTAAATCTTGGCTGGCCAGAATGAAACTATTGCTTAAAATATATCCCCTAGTTGTCTCAGCTGAAATATATTTGTGCCAAGTGATTCTTTAAATAAAATAACAGATTTTATTGTGTTAGATATTTCTCTATGAGATGTTTAAATCTTCCTGTTGGAGGAAGACATCATTTATTTAAAATAAATTAAGAACCCTTGACTAACGGGTTTTCTCCCTCTCTAACAGATAAAAAATAAAGTTGTCAAATCGGCAGCAAAAAGTCTTTCTTTTTTTGTTTGTCGGGAAAGTGGTCATATAAGTGGGCTGCATGAGATCAGGATACTTTCACATGCTTTTTTCTTTAAATTTGGATCAGTGTTCTTGTTTTTTGGGGCAAGAAGTTGCTTTCTTTTTACATGTTTCTTTTTAACTGCTGCTATTCCTTTGTTGGGGTAGACTGCCATGATTTTATAAACAAAAACAGTGGTAAAAAATAGTGGTGTTCAAGATGAAATCTAACTGCTTGAACAAAATGGCCAGTACATGGCTATAATCCAGACAAAGGAAAGTAGCATTTTGAATGCAGGTGTAGAGTTGGCTTTGAGGCATAACAGTGAAAACTTACATCACTTCATCCTTTGTTGCTTGAAAACAATGTGTCCTCAAATTTCTCTTGTCCATAATTAGTTTTAATCATTAAAGTATCATACTGTCTATAGCATTTCAAAACACTTTGCTGGACTGAATTTGGGACAGTTCTTGCTGAATTAATAATAAATAAATCATAATAATACGAAAACAGAACAGTGGAACAAAGCAACAGGAAAAACTAACTGTGAATATCAACAACAGTGCCTTTCAATTGTTCATTGTCTTGTCTTACTGTGCCTTGCAACCACCACCCATAGATAGATGGATTGAACTTTGTTTCCCAGGGGAAAATTTGGCTTTTGGAAGCTTTTTTAAATAAATACATAAATACATAAATAGCATAAGAAAGTACATTACCCCCCGTGACCTGTTTTGGATTCAGGGTTAGAAATGAATGGATGGATTGAAGTACATTACAGTAAATAAATATAAACACTTCAGTCTGAACACATGACAGAATGTCTTTACAGCAAGGAACTTTAAAGGAAAGATAACTTCTAACCTGGTTGTCACAGTCAAAATGAGGCTTTATGCAGATATACTGCTGTTGGGAATGCCCATAACCCAAAGGTGCCCATTTTTTGACACATTTCTGCTGTTTTTTGGGCCCGAAAGTGCTCAGTGCTAGTGTTTTCAGAAAGAGGATATGAGCAGTGTTCAAAATGGCACTGTTTTGTTTTAATTCTTCTTTTTATTAACTCAAGGGGTCCATAATGCATCCTATAACTGAGCTTGCTCTTTTAATTAGCTTGTTGATTCAGTGGACCTTCTTGAAGTAATGTTACCAGGGCAGCCCCTATAGCATAGAAAATCGCACCGTATCCAGATTTATAGAAGAAAGAGGATGTCACTTTCCACATTAAAGGAACATAGTCTCCTGGAAAAGAGCCTGCTATACCTTTTCTTATATAGTTCCTCTGTGTTCGAGACCAGTCCAACCTGAAATTTGGATCCCCAAGCACCTCTACTTTCCACTCCTTCAATGGGAAAGTCAGTAACCAGTCCGTTTGGGTTTTTCTGATGTTAAAATGCAATTCCCTTTACATAAAGAAACAATCTTCTTCACCTTACTCCTATACTTTGTTCCATTCCCTTTATCAATACACCTCGTAAGTACTTAAACACGGGGAGCCAGGCATAAACCAACTCTCAACAGCACTGCAAATGCATTTCATAGCAAATTCACAAAAACCCCCACTCTCACTCTCATAGAGTGCTTTTATGTTTATTAATCTGTACATCTTTGAGATGATGCTGTTGTAAAAGGGTTCAACACTTTCGAAATAGCTGATAGTAAGGTGTGTTCTTCCATATCGGACTCCCGGCTACCAGAAGACCTGCAGTGTAAATGACAAAGATAGAGCCTGGACTTTATTAAATTTTTTTTTTTGTGTGTTATTAGATGAATAAAATCAGTTTCCTCTAAAGTAGTACAGTTGTACAGTGACATGTTAACTGAGCGTGACCCTTTAACTACACCTACCAAAGCTCGTGGTTGATCCATTTTCTCTTTAAACTTCTTGAAGGAAATAAATGCAAGATGTTTAAAATACTGTGGGAAAATTGATATATTTTGTGATTTTGGGGTAGTAGTTGTTTTTTTCCAAATAAACTTGATCTTAGATCTAAGGGACTGGGTATGACCAATGTTAAAAGTTGAAACCATTTAGCTTTCCTTGCCTTTTAGGCATAAAGAATAATAAAGTTCATGTATTCTTTGTTGTAATATCCAAGGTCCCTATTGCGAAATGAAAACCCAACCCCTGAAATACTTACTCAACCTTAAAATGTACTGTTGCAGCTGATACAGCATGAAATGGTTGATATTGTGCAATATTGTACCACACCAGCACAATTTGGAATCAGATTATTAGCTCAAGGGAAAGTTTTTATTATATTTTTTTACTTTTCAAAGTGGAAAACTTTTATTACTGCAGTGGTGATTCATTTCCCCCTGGAATGATAGTGATTTCAAGTAAGAATACTTTGAAAGGAAGAATGACAAATGTCCGTATGTGTATATCATGTTTCATTCGGGACACAACAAAGCTGGACCTGCTTTATTGAAATGTTAAATGCCTGTAATTGAAACTTGTGAAGCTGAGGGAAAATCTGACCAAATTTGATCAATCTTGCTCTAACTTCAAAAACCCGTTACTAGATAAGCTCTTTATCATTTTTTAAGGCAGAAATTCTTTTGTGTATTTGAGGGTTGTTTGTTGTTAAATTTATATTTTGTTCAGCTTCTGTAAATTTCTAATTTTCCTTTTGGACAAATACAGTATTATCTATGTTTCTTCCTCTCTGTCCCCATCTCCCAATCAGTCCCCTTTAGCATGGGTGACCATGAATTTTTTTTTTAATTTTTTTTGATTTTATTGTAATTATTCATACAGATAGATTAACTTTAAAAAATAGGATTGAAAACAGATCAACCAACCCCACCCTGAGAGAGAGGCACAGCAATGAGTACAGCTACAGCTTGTAAAAATACATAAATTGATGGGCTTAATAGGGATTAAGATAACTGGTGAAGGAAAGAAAAGGAAATGGAAGAGAATCATTTCCTCAGTGCTTTAAGAGCTTATTCTAAAATATTATTGATTAGATCCCTGCCCGGTTTTGAAAAAGTTCTGCACAGATCCTCTGAGAATTAGATTTTTTTCCAATTCAAATAGTATAAAACATCAGTTACCCTCTGATTTAAAAGAGGAGAGTCGGGATTCTTCCAGTTTAGGGAAATAAGTCTGTATATAGTGAAGGAATCCGGGTTTTTTTGTCCTTCTCTGCTTTTAAACATCTGGGAAAAACACACAGCTGTTAAGGGTTTGGAGGATTGTGACACCAAGGCTGTCTGAAAGATTTAAAAATTTTTTTCCCGAATGGTGTTAATTTGGTTCAGGCCCAAAACATTGACTCAGTGAGGCTGGGACTTGATTGCAGAGTTCGAGTTGAATCTTGCCTGAAACAATTTGGAAAGTTTTAAGCAAAACAGATGTGCTTAGTATATAATTTTGAGTTGAATAATTATATGCTTTGTGCATATGGAGCTTGAGTTAATTCTCTGGTTGCTATCCTTCCCCTCCTTTTCTGATATGTTGTCCTTTGGATCTTTGAAAGGGAGGGACTTGAATTTTATATATTGCAGAAATGCTGTCTGAGTCCTCCAAACTGAGCAACCCTTTTTTTTCCCGCATAGAAGAAGGTGTGAGATGAGGAAATGGGCAGGTTCTGTTTAACAAAATTTCTAATTTGAAGATAGTGAAGAAATGTGTTTCTGGAAAGTTAAATTTGGAATGTAATTTTCTGGATGCAAAGATTTGTCTATATAAAGATCTCTAAGCAATTTAATCCCAAATGTTTTCCAGATATTAAAAACTGCATATGTTTATGAGGGTTGAAAAAGGTGGTTCTCATGCAGAGGTGCCACAGATAAGTTTCTCCATCTTAAAATTCTTTTGGTTCCATATTCGTGGTTGAAACACAATTGGGTTATTAGTATATTGGTTATCTATACTAATAAAGGCAAAGCCCTGACTGACTCACTCACTCACCACTCACTCACTACTCATCACTAATTCTCCAACTTCCCTGTAGGTGGAAGGCTGAAATTTGGCAGGCTCATTCCTTACAGCTTACTTACAAAAGTTAGGCAGTTTCATTTAGAAATTCTTCTAGTCATAACTGGAACCTACTTTCGTCCATATATACGGCCATAGCCTGCAGCTCGGTCGCCGTGTGAGGTGGAGTTGCGTCCCGCATCACCACACATCCCACGTAATTGAGTGCATGCCCATATAAGGTATATATTCGCGGGTGAAGGACTGTGCTTAGCATATTCATAAGTGCAGCTACTGCAGAAACCTCTGACGCTGAACAAGCCTTTGTACACACATCAATAGGAAGCAAGGTGTAAAGCTTAAGTTTAAATTAATTCGTAGACACCCTGCCACTAAATATTCGAGGCAAATCCACAACTTAATACAGCAATGCCTATTAAACATGTTAGATTCATTTAGTACCAATTTGGGTAGTGATCATTTTGATGAATGAACCTGTTCAAAAAACACATTACACAATTAACAAGGAGCCAAAGAATATGAAGCTGAGTGATACAAGCATATTCATAGTGCAGCTATCATGGAACAAGCTACGTGTAAACTAAGTTTAAATTAGTTCATAGCACGCTTGTCTGCCTAAAAATACAACATTAGAGATACAAATTTAATGGTGACGGGTGTAATGAGACTTTGATCATTTGTAGAGTAAAATTGCTGTTGAAGGACTGTGCTTATGCAAACGAATAGGAAAGCAAGTGTAAAGCTTAAGTTTAAATTAAGTTCATAGCACGCTCAGCTGGCGCTTTGTCATGCCTAAGACTAATCACGATATTCATGAGATACAAGTTTACTGAGAGGACGAGGGTATAAACGAGTTTGATCACTTTCTAACGGAGTTAAAATTGCTGGTGAAGGGCTGTGCTTATGCAAACAAAGATGAGATGGTCAGGGATAGAATAGTGTTTGGCACAAACTCAGCAACGAGAGAAACTTTTAGTGCGGGTTTGAGCTAAAATTAAATAAAGCCATGGACATCGTAAGATCACTGAGATATTCGCGAGATACAAGTTTAATGAGAAGACGAGGGTATAAAGCCCTCGATGTTAAAGACCTGGGAGTCATGGAGAACATGGAAGGACGAGTTCAGATTATACACAGAACTTGCAATGCCGGAGGCAGAGGAAAACACTAAGGTCCGATTATTCTGTTATCTTATTGGAGGAGCGAGAGAATTGTGTCAGGCGCTGACCGGTGATGTAAGGATGAGTTAACCATGAGCTTGATGATACAAATTTGATGAACATTACATCCCAAAATAAAGCGAAACTGTAGAGAGGTTCAGATTTTTCAAGAAATCAGGCAAGGAGAGAAATATAGACAACTCGTCCACAGATCTAGAGTGTTAGCAGGGACATGCATTTCAGGAAATTAAAAGTTCCTTATATGTGACGAATTGTGTGCGCAACCAGTGATGCAAGTTTGCAACAAAGATTACTGAGAGAAGACAAACTGACTTTAGAGAGGTGTCAAATAGCAGACATATGCTGAGTGCAAACGCAGACTTCCCCCATTCTATACTTCTCCCAGTGCCTCTCTGTAAACCCTCCGATGGAGAACATTATCATAAGGCTTAAGAATCTTATTGTTACACTCTCTATGTGCACCCAACCGTCTTATTACGATCTTCTTGCTTACTGCTGGCTGCTTCTTTCCATTCACCTTCCATCTTTATTTAAACAGTTTCTTCTCACTTTTCGCTCTTGCTGTCTTCTCCCTTTTCGTTCAAAATACATGCCTCCTTGCCTTTTTACAGTCAGTTCCCCTACCTCACACCATGGTACGTTTAGCACAAGTTATCACGGAATGCCTGTTAAACATCTTGCATTAATGAGTAGCGATTTGGGTAGTGAACACTTTGATGAATGAAACCTGTTATCTTTACAACGGTTGACAAACACGGAATGTAACTTCAAAACAACACGCCTCCAAATACGAACCTGATTCAAAGAAATAATGATAATCAAATCCTTGATGACAGTAACACTCATAACAGTGACAAAACAATTACATTGACAATCAGGTTATGTTATTTTTAAAATGTTTCTTTTTCATTACTTCTTTAACACACTACTTCTCCGCTGCGCAGTGCGGGTATTTTGCTAGTAACTTATATTTATTGGGGCACAAAGCAGGGAATATAAAGAAGTAACTGCAAGATTTTATTTCTAGTGCTGACCAAGCCTGTGTATGTTCATCTGTTTGTGTCTAGGTTTTTATAGCTTGTACGTTTGCTGCCCAGTAATAAAGTTGTGGTCCCGGCCGGCGCCCAGGAGGACGAAGGAGGACTTGTGCCTCCTCCAGACCGTGGGGGCGCCCGTCCTGGGCATGTTGGGGGCCTCGGCACAGGGCTTGGAAGAGAGCAGAGAGAGATAGTCAAGAAAAACAAATTACCTTCGATATGTTTTCGGAGGACCGGGCGAAACTGTTCGGATGCAGGCCATCACGCTTGAAGAGATGCAGCCTTTCCAAAAAGAGATTCCAATTGTTGATGAAACCGACATCCTTCTTCTTGCAGAAAACCCTGTAGCCAGTTGTTCAATCCAGCAGACGACTGTAGTATTCGATGCTGGATCGCCTGACGAGGGTAGTGGACCCGAAACGAAGATCTTTGCCGATGGGGTTCTCTCCTTCGTGTCTTAATCAAAGCTCGCAAGTCAGCCTTCAGGATTTCTGATTGTCGTGCCTTATATCGCTTACGCCGGCATGCAAAACGATTGCTCAACTGCCCTCTCCTTGTGTTTCTTGTAGACTGCTGGCGCACGTCTCATTACATCTCGGACACGAGCACCGGGAAAACAAGAAACAAACAATTTTGCATTAGGGCATGCGACATTAAGGTTTCTAACGATAGAATCACCTACCACTATTACATCACCAGGGCTGAAGGTGAACTGGGGACGCGGAGAGGTCAAACCGGTTCTGAGATAGGATGCTCGCCTGTGCCGATGGAGGTGTTGGCCTTGAACCCCCACCTGCATAGCTGAAATCCACCGAGGTCATCAGCGCGCCGCTTCACGAGACGCGGGTGAGGTCGGCACAACGCGGGGTTGATGTTTAGCCGGTTCCAGATGGTGAGGACGGTTTATCCAGCAGCCGGGCCTTCAGATCTCTAAGGTATCTCCGCCGGGACAGGAGTTTCTGAATCTATTCATCGAGTGCCTGGAGTTCTTCAACTACGATTTCAACGCGAGTTACCCCACCGTCGGCCATTTTCTGCTTCGTGCCCTAGGAGAAATGAGAGAGAGAGAGAGAGAGAGGTTAAAGAACATGGACAAGCATGTATGAAGAGCCTCACTTGGACACCTGGCATGTTCTTGATCTATTCTAGTAATTTCGCTGGTTAGCTCTGATACCTTATTGGTTTCTAATTTGTTTCTGTGGGAAAGATATGAAATAATCTGTCCTCTTAGAAGGCCTTTAGAGTTTCCAGAGTATTCCTGCAGAGACCTCCGAGTATGTATTTGTCCTAGGAAGAAACTAATTTTTTGGATATAAATTCTGTACAGTTCCTCTGCTAATAGAAGTGGGTTAAGGCTCCATCTTCGAGATGAGTGTGTGGGCATAATGATTTTAGCTCCAAGATCAGAGGGGCATTGTTGAAACAACAATAGCATCAGATCTGCAAGATTTCATCAGTAGGCAAAAGATTATTATCTATAAAGAAATAATAAATTCTTTAGTAGCAATGATGCACTGGTGAGTAGAAGGAATATTTTTGAGTTTGGGTTTGAAATTCCAGGGTCTGATAAGTTGTGG
>NW_024380062.1:0-6697 GCF_016835505.1 Polypterus senegalus
TCTTCGAGATTGACTCCTAGATGTCATTGCCCTTTACCTTTTCACTCTTAGCTGGCATCATGTGCGACCTTGGTCCGAGTCTGTCTCTGTGATCCAGTCTCTCTGAAAGGTTGTAGCTTGAGCTAGGGCTTGCTGATCTTAGCTTGGGCCCAGCTTTGTTTTCATCTTTGACCCCCTTCTTCTGGTGTCACATGCATGGGAGCAGCTGAAGGGCTTAGGAAATACTGTTTATACATCTGCCCAGGGGGGGTGCATTGACGCTCTTTCTGAGTTCTCTGCAGGTCTTACCGGGAAATCCCACCAGGAAGCCCATTTCAGGAAGGACATACTTCCGGTTCCGCCAAGAATGAGGTCACTTCGGTTCCGCCCCAGGATGATGTCACTTCAGTTCCGCCCAGAGGCGACATCATTTCGCCCTCTGGCTATAAAGCTCACTGCCTTGCTTAGGCAGGCAGTTCTGTTTTGGACTCTGTTGTGTAAACAACTGTTACAATGCCTCAAAGACTTTGCAGCGGAAACCGTAATAAGCGGGTGGCTGCCCCAAACCTTCACTCTCTGGTCTCCACTTATTACAGTGGCGAGCCGCAGGATGGTGTCCCGATGAACCCGGACACGAACTATCACGAACCAGGTGGGTGAGTACGGGGCCGAGTTTCAGGGGGGAGTGCGCCAGAGGGTCAGGAAGGGCCGGTGCAGGCTCTGCTCCATGAGCATAACTCGGTGGGGACCACCCATCTGTGGAGAGGCGTGAGGGGACCCACAAGTGGGCTGGCTTCTGGGGAACACACACGAGTGGCTCAGTATGCTCTCCCTTGGGAAGCCGAGCTGCCACCGGGACCAAGGTCCCAGTTAACGATGGGTTGTCCCCAGGCCGGCAGGTGAAGGAAATCATAAACTGGGAGTTTAACCCAAGCAAAGGGCTGTCAGAGCAGGCTATGGCTCTCTGGCAACAGGTGGGTGAGTGGCTCGGCCATTGAGTTAACCCTACAAATAGTGCAGCAAGTGGCCTGTTTTCTGCTGCTGAAAAGACTACCCAGGAATTTGCCCAGCCGACTGGGAATTCCATTCTATGGACGAGCTGCTGCAGCTCTTGCAAACCCAGAGGCGGCTGTGAAACCTGGGAGGGCAGAACAGCCGCTTGACTACCAGGAGCTATGACCCACTAAAGCAGTCCCTTCCACGCATTCCAGAGCTTGTTCCGAAGTCGCCGGGCCGTCCTGGCTTACCGTCGGGAACAAGGCGGACCGTAGGGGACAATGGCGGGGTTGTTTGTGTGCCCTTAGCAATCCTGGCGGATAAAACATACGGGGAGCTTCTTATTAATGGACATAAGATCACAGCGCTGTTCGATTCCGCAGTAACGTGTTTTCGTTGCTTCGCCGCTTTTATTCTGCCGCAACAGTGGATTAAAAGAAGACCAGTCTAAAATGTATACGCGACGGAGATATCCGCATTACAATACCGCCCGATTATTACGTATGTCTCGGAGGAACCCTTGACAGCTTACCGCGGCGGTGCATCCGGATCCTCCGTTTCCCGTAATCCTCGGCGAGACTGGTCTGATATAGGCGGTAGTTTAGTAAGCATTCCCGAAAACTTATGGCCTCGTTATAGATGATATACGATTCATCTCAAGTGCTTCCCGCCGTGTAATCAGCCGACAGGGAGTGGGGCGGTAGGCCAAGAGGTCAGAACCTCCCGGACCGTCGCGGGCTACTACGTCATCCACTAGCGCCCGGCAGCGAGGGAGGAATCTCCCCTTGAGGTCAGACCGGACCCGCTCTCTGAGTTGCACTTTCAGTTTAGAGCGACGCGGCTTCTTTCAAGAGGGAACAGTGGAATGACGACTCTCTGAACACATAAAGAATCAGTGGTTCTCGTAACGCCAAGCACGCGATTTGCCCATGCCACAGGGACCTCACTTTGTGTTGATAATGATTTGTTGTATCGGTCGCTGAACATGAGGGAAGGTCGAGTTGTTGCTAATCCCTTGGACCTACCGGCAGGTTTCGAGTTAGCACTCCCACCTTCTTGAGGCCATCTCGGCTCCGATAAAACATTAGAGCGAATTAAGCTCCGTTTTTCTGGCCGGGATTAATGAGGAGTTGCGCTTTGCGTTTCCTGTCCGGAATGTCAACTGCGGAATTCCTAGGAGGGACCGTGCTCCTCTGGTCCCCTTCCCCTTATTGACGTTCCTTCGATAGGATTGGGGTTGACATAGTAGGACCCTAGAACCCTCAGCCGAGGATATAAATATATACTGTCCTCGTGGATTATGCTACCCGATTCCTGAAGCCGTTCCTCGCTGGCTACACAAAAATATTGCACGGAACTAGTAGAGTCTTTTTGCAGTAGGCATTCCTAGAGAGTCCTGACGGACCAAGGCAGCCTTTTACCCCGGAAACGTTCAAGGAGACTGCCAAGTTACTGAAAATAAAGCATTTAAAGACCTCGGTGTATCATCCTCAAACCGATGGCCTAGTGGAGAGATTTAATCAAACTCTCAAGCAAATGCTTCGTGAAGGTAGTCAGGCAAGGATGGGAGGATTGGGACCAACTCCCCCTTGTCCTCTTTGCATATCGGGTTCCTCAGCCTCTACGGGTTCTCTCCATTTGAATTACTGTATGGAAGACAACCTCGGGGTTTATTGATATTTTAAAGAGGGCTGGGAAGGGGACAGCCCTCCACTATATTTGGAATATATAAGCCCAATTGCGGTAGATTTGATGCAATAAGACCGATTCTAAAAAGTCATATGAGGAGGGCAATCAGCACAGGCCGCTTTATGACCGTGACGATCTCGGGAGTTCCAACGGGATCGCGTCATGGTATTGGTACCAACTTCTCACTCTAAACTGCCGCCCATTGGCTAGGCCCCTCGGATAAGGAAGGAAGGGATTGGTTGACTATTTGGTGAAACAGCCCAATCAGCCGACCAGCTGGCTGAATATATCATGTAAACCTGCTGAAACCTGGAAGGAGAGGGTCCCAATCCTCCTCCGGACAGCCCTGCCTCTCTTACGGAAGTAAGTGCCCTTAATTTCTGAACAGCTATCTCCCAGACAGAGACAGGGAGCTCGAAGCAGCTATCCCGTCCCAGAGGTGGTAAGTGAACAGCCAGGTGGACCTCTGATTGCGCACGACATATTGACTGACCGGGGTGATGCGTCCGTGAGCACCCTACAGACTCCGGAGGCAAAAGTAGAAGTGGAACTGGAAACTGCGAATGCTGGCACTAGGAGTGATCGAGGAAAGTAGTAGTCCCTGGTCCAGCCCCATCGTCCTTGATTGCCAAGCCTGACGCAGTTGGAGGTTTTGCAATGACTTCCGCACGCTCAGACCAAGTTTCCGATTTGATGCTTATCCCATGCCTCGCGTGGACCACCTCCCCCGAGAGACTGGGACCAGCCAAATTCTTGACTACACTTGACATGACAAAGGGGTACTGGCAGGTTCCTTTAACGAGTCCGAGGAGAAAACCGTTTAGCACTCCTAGCGGACACTGGCAGTATCGTGTCCTTCCATTCGGGTTACACGGGGCCTCGACTTTTCAGCGTCTGGTGGACAAAGTGCTCCGGCCCCATAACTTCGTTCTGTGCTGCCTATCTGGATGGCGTGCTCATCTATTCCAGCACCTGGAAGGAACACATACAGCAGGTCACAGCAGTATTACGGACACTGGGAGGCGGGCTCGAATCAACCCCAAGAAATGTTTCTTTGGATTGGGGAAGCCAAATATTTGGGCTACCTAGTGGGCGGGTACTGTGAGGCCACAGTGTTCCAAATTGCAAGCCATAATGGCCTGGCCCCGTCCGCAAACCAGCGGCAAGTCCAATCCTTTCTCGGTTTGGCGGGTACCGCCGGTTTGTGCCTCGCTTCTCCGAGAGGCGCTTGACCGACTTGACAAAGAAAGAGCTCCTAATACGGTGGTATGGTCTGATAAGCGGGCTGCATTCAGTGACTTAAAAGGGCTCTGACTTCAGGCGCCTATCTTGATCTCCCTAACTTCTCTCCCTTCATCACGGCAGCTTGGACACAGGCTTGGGTGCGTGTTGAGCCAAAGCGTCGCGGTGTTGAACACCCGTTATGTACCTGGGCGGAAACTGTGGACAGGGAGACCAGGTCGCGGCGGTGGAGAAAGAGGCTCTGGCGATCAAATGGGCAGTAACTCAGCTGCGGTACTACCTCTTGGGTCGCGTGTTCACTCTGGTGACGGATCATGCACCTCTGAAGTGGATGGCCCTTCACAGGGAGTCGAATCCACGGGTCACGAGGTGGTTTCTTGACCTGCAGCAGTACAAGTATACGCTCGTTCGCACGGGGTCTCTTCATGCCAACGCCGATGCCCTCTCCCGGCCCGACGACCTCTCGGTAGGTAGTGGCCCGACCGACGGGTCTGGGCTGAGGGGAATCTTGTCACACACGTGTGCATGGGAAGCAGCTGAAGGGCTTAGGAAATACTGTTTATACATCTGCCCGGAGGCGGGGTGCACTGCGCTCTTTCTGAGTTCTCTGCAGGTCTTGACGGAAATCCCACCAGGAGCCGCCATTTCAGGAAGGACACATCACTTCCGGTTCGCCCCAAGAATGAGGTCACTTCGGTTCCGGCCCCAAGGATGATGTCACTTCAGTTCCGCCCAGAAGGGCGACATCATTTCCGCCCTCTGTTATAAAGCTCACTGCCTTTGCTTAGGCAGGCAGTTCTGTTTTGGACTCTGTTGTGTAAACAACTGTTACAATCCTCAAAGACTTTTGCAGCCGGAAACCGTATAAAGCGGGTGGCTGCCCCAAACCTTTCCACGTCTCTGGTCTCCACTTATTACACTGGCCATGTTTATATATGCTTACATATATACTGTAACAGTCTCCTTGGGTTGAATAGATACAGGATATCTCAGGATAATAAGCAAATAATATGAAAAATAACACCGCTGCAAGGGAGCTCCACTTCAGACGTCCATCTCTACGATCGGACGAGACCAATTCCTAATGTCCTCATTTCTAATTCTGTCCATCCTCGTCCACACCCATTGCCAGTCTTAGCATCTTTAACTCTCCACCTCCAGCTCTGTCTCTTACTTTCTGCTCAGTGCCACCGTCTCCAGCCCATATAACATAGCTGGTCTTACTACCGTCCTGTAGACCTTCCCTGTCACTCTTGCTGATACCCGTCTGTCACAAATCACTCCTCTCCACCCACTCCACTCTGCCTGCACTCTTCTGCACTTCTCTTCCAAAAACTCTGTTACTCTTTACTGTTGATCCCAAGTATTTAAACTCATCCATCTTCACCAACTCTTACTCCAGTGGTTCTCAAACTGTGGGGCCCCTAGGGGACCTGAAGTAACAAAGTGGGCAAGATGTGAAAAAAGAAAACAAGAATCAAAATATGAAAAATCCATCTTGAAACCAAGACAATTAACTTAAACTACATTCTGATACTAGAAAAATAAACGTAGTTTGATAAATGTCGATAAAAGATAAGTAGGTATAATAAAATATGCATCTATGATATATTATTAATTAAAAAAGAACAAATTGGCATTAGTGGGCACCTTTCAAAAAAATGTTAGGGGGGAGTGATTAGAACTGATATGAAAACTCAGGTCGAAATACTTAAGGTTGAGAACGCTGTCCTACTCCTTGCATCCTCACCATTCCACTGACCTCCTCTCATTCACACACATGTATTCTGTTTTGGTGGTCCCTACTGACCATTCCCCTCCTCTCTAGAACAGATCTCCAACTCTCTAGGGTCTCCTCAACCTGCTCCCTACCCCACTCAGATCACAATGTCATCAGCAAACATCACAGTCCATGGGACTCCTATCTAATCTCGTCTGCCAGCCTGTCCATCACCATTGCAAATAAGAAAGGGCTCAGAGCCAATCCCTGATGTAATCCCACCTTCGTCACTCCTACCACAGACCTCACCACGGTCACACTCCTCCTCATATCCTGTACAACTCTTACAGTACTTCTCTGCCACTCCGACTTCCTCTACAATACCACAGCTCCCCCTCTCCTCACCCTGTCATTTGCTTTCTCTAGGTCCAAAAGACGAATGCAACCCTTCTGGCCTTCTTCTGCTTCTCCATCAACATCATCAGAGCAAACATCTCATCTGTCTGAAAAGACAGTTAAAAGTCTTCTAGCATTGTTATACCATGGAAGACCCAAAGAGTGTCTGATTTAAAGAGAACATGCCGGAGAGCTGAACGTAAATGGAGGAAAACTAAACTTACTATCCACTATGAAATATTAAAAGTCAAAATAACAGAATACAATAACACAGTCCGTCTTGAGAGGCGCTGCTATTTCTCTAACATTATAAATAACAATGCTAGTAATCCCAGAGTCTTATTTTCTACAATTGATCGCCTAATAAACCAGGTAACTCAAAGGAATGCCTCCTAAGTACTTCCAGTAAAACCTGTGAGGCTATCGCTGTATTTTTCAATCAAAAATTAATGATATTAGAAATAACATAGTATATCCTCCAACACTAAGGATCCTCCTAAACCCCAGCATTCTGTTATAAACAAATTCAACTCTTTCACTAGGATAGATTTACAAATTTACAAAAATAATATCTCAATTAAAAACCCCCCACCTGCATCCTTGACCCGATACCAACAAGGTTTTCAAAAGTATCGAAGGCTTTTTGATAAATTCTTGATATCACGTAAGATTCTC
>NW_024380063.1:0-25397 GCF_016835505.1 Polypterus senegalus
ATGCATAAACTATCATTTGGCTTCATCTATGTTTTGTTTTGATATCTTTAGGTTCAAGTTCAAAAAGTTCATAATTTTGGAAAGAGTCAACTCAATAAAAGAAACCCAAATGCACCTGTCATCAAGAGGAACTGGCTTTATAAGCAGGTACTCTTAATATTGTTTTAGTTTTTCTTTGTAGTTAATGCTGTTTGTTTTAACAGTGATTTCTTGTAATGGAAAAAGTCAGGTCCATAAGTATTTGGACTGTGATACAATTTTCATAATTTTGGCACAGCACACCACCACAATAGATTAGAAATGAAGCAATCAAGATGAGATTGGAGTGCAAATTTCCAGTTCTAATTTTAGGAGTTTAACAAAAACATTGTATGAGCTATTTAGAAAACACATATTTATGTTTGTTATAATTCTTTTCAGAAATTATCCAACTTTAATGTGATGTTAGATTTTCAGATTCTTATTTAATTTTAAATTATAAACTAAAAATGTCAACAACAACAACATTTACAGGTGCTGGTCTTAAAATTAGAATATCATGACAAAAGTTGATTTATTTCAATAATCCCATTCAAAAAAATGAAACTTGTATATTAGATTAATTCATTACACACAGACTGATGTATTTCAAATGTTTATTTCTGTTAATTTTGATGATTATAACTGACAACTAATGAAAGTCCCAAATTCAGTATCTCGGAAAATTAGAATATTGTAGAAAGGTTCAATATTGAAGACACCTGGTGCCACACTCTAATCAGCTAATTACTTAAAACACCTGCAAAAGCCTTAAGTGGTTCCCCTAGTTCTGTAGGCTACACAATCAGGTGGATGACTGCTTACTTGACAGTTGTTAAAGGCGACCATTGACACTGCACGGAGGGCAAGACACACAAGGTCATGCTAAAGAGCTGGCTGTTCACAAGCTCTGTGTCCAAGCACATTAATAGAGAGGAAAAGGGGAAGGACAAGATGTGGTAAAAAAGAGTGTACAAGCAATAGGGAAAACCCGCACCCTGGAGGATTGTGAAACAAAACCCATTCAAAACTGTGGGAGATTCACAAAGAATGGACTGCAGCTGGAGTCGGTTTCTTCCAAGAACCAAAACAGCGCAGATGTATGCAAGACATGGGTTTCAGCTGTCATATTCCTTGTGTCAGAAGCCACGCTTGAACAAGAGACAGCGTCAGAAATCTCACCTGGGCTAAAGACAAAAGGACTGGACTGCTGCTGAGTGGTCCAAAGTTATGTTCTCTGGTGAAAGTAAATTTTGCCTTTCCTTTGGAAATCAATATCCCAGAGTCTGGAGGAAGAGACAGAATCCACGTTGCTTGAGGTCCAGTGTAAAGTTTCCATAGTCAGTGATGGTTTGGGTGCCATGTCATCTGCTGGTGTTGGTCCATTGTGTTTTCAGGTCAAGGTCAGCGCGGCCGTCTAATAGAAAGTTTTAGAGCACTTCATGCTTCCTGCTGCTGGCGAACTTTATGGAGATGCAGATTTCATTTTCCAACAGGACCTGGCACCTGCACAAAGTGCCAAAGCTACCAGTACCTGGTTTAAGGACCATGGTATCCCTTTCTTGATTGGCCAACAAACTTGCCTGACCTTAACCCCATAGAAAATCTATGGGGTATTGTGAAAAAGGAAGATGCAATACACCAGACCCAACAATTCAGAAGAGCTGAAGGGCACTATCAAGAGCAACATGGGCTCTCACAACACCTGAGCAGTGCCACAGACTGATGCGACTCCATGCCACGCCGCATTGCTGCAGTAATCCAGGCCAAAGGAGCCCCATCTAAATATCGAGTGCTGTACATGCTCATACTTTTCATGTTCATACCTTTCAGTTGGCCAACATTTCTAAAAATCCTTGCACAGAAAAAATAGAAAAAAAAAAAAAACTGCAGACAGCTAGAGAAAAAAATAAAATCTGCAGGGGTTCCAGGCCCTGCGAGACAAGACTTTATGCCAAAGAATTACAAACCTGGGGCTGGAAATTAAAGACTAGGACAGCTGCTGTACAGGCTTTAAATGTTCAGGCTGTGCGAGATGCAGAATATCTGGCTATGGCAACTGATCAAGCAAAGAGGAGATACAATGGGAAAAATAGGGTTTTTTTATCACCATTTAAGGCGGGTTTCAGAGGAGTGACTCGTCTCCTTGGGATCACGATCAGCCTCCCCTCTTCACGCAGTGGCAGAGATGCACAGGCTGGGGGGTGGGGGTTGGTGAACGAAGCGAGCAGGGGGAACCCCTTAGTCATAAATATAACAATCATTTTCAATACTTGGTTAAAAATCCTTTGCAGTCAATGACTGCCTGAAGTCTGGAACCCATGCCCATCTCCAAGTGCTTGGTTTCCACCCTACTGATGCTTTGACAGGACTTGACTGCCACAGTTTTCAGGTGCTGCTTGTCTTCAGAAAATAACATGCATGTCCAGCTGGATTAACTGTTTTTTTTAATTATTGACAAATGCATGTACTAGAAAGCCACACAGTTTGAAACTTGCTCAGTTTTTACTTCCTCCAGGAAAGCCATGCTCCCCATAAACCTAAACTGCAGAGGCCAGTTAAAAGTGGATGGATTGTTTAACAGACAATTGTTCATTCAACATGTAGACTTGTCCATTACATTCTGAGTATTACCAAATAGAAATGATATTGAGATTAAATATAGCAAATGCATTTTGCTACAAGGTAAAAAGTATTGGATGTCACAGCTGATTGTCACATCATTGAGCCCTTGAAGCATGCACAAATCATTTATATGAATATCTTAAAAGAATTTCATAGGGGAATTAAATGACAATAAAAAATGTCCTTTTTACACTGAAAATTACATTACCAAATTAAGTCAGGTGGGATTTTTAAACAATTGATATGTCCCTACAAAAACAGTGCATGAATTTTGTGTACAATAATTCAGTTACTTTCCAATGAAAGTAAGCTTTGTTTATATTTACTGACAACAAATTTGCTAACTCATTAGTGTTTTTCACGGTATTTTTAAATATGCAGATTCTGGAATGGTTACAGTACCTCACTAGACAACTTAGGATATCACTTTTAATGTACACTTTGTTATTAAGTAATTTTCTACATTAGTTAAATAAACAACCTCACATTTGCATTCTTATGTTATTCTAGGATAGTACTGGAATGAAACTTTGGAAGAAAAAGATGGTTTGTACTGTGGTTGTGCCTATTCTATTACAGAAGGTAAGAAAAACAGATAGGTTGCTTTAATTTTTCTGAATGTATGATTACTGTAGCCTTTAATTTTTTTTTTAAGTCTAAATTATAGCTCGTAACATTAATAATGAAACATTTGGAGTTTTCTTTCTGCTGAAACAGATAAATGATATATCAAATACGTTATGCTATATTTTATGCTAGTATTTAATATGAAACAATATTTTGGGGTATATTGTAGTTTCTTTTAAATTAATGGTTCCCTATTTTGGTGTTCAGTTGATTCTAAAAAAGGCAAATGTAATTTTTTGACCTTATGCTGCTAGTTGGGTTTCCTGAGATTACAAAAATTACAGATACCGATTTTACAAGGTTATGAATTTAAGCGCTTTTAAATTTACATCACTTCATACGGTATTAAACACATGACTATAAGAATCACATGTACTTACGTTTTATGTCAATTATCATATAACTTAATACATTTAATTTGATGGGATATGGTTAAGGAAGCATCCTCCTAATGAGGGTAAAATGTTGTACAAAGTCATTGTCAGTGTTTTATTGTCTTATATTATCTGTCTGTTACTGTGTATCTGCTTTGTCTAATTGCATGAATAGCAGGAGGAGACCAGTCATTCTCTTACATAATTTAACAGTAAAATCTGAGGGAGGGAATCTAGAAATTTCAGTCATCACTTAATTGGTTATTTCAAAAATCTTCTAGTGCAGTGTTTACTTGGACTTTTACATTTCTTAAAAAAATCAGAGCTAGGAAATGGTTTGCACTTTACTGCTGTTCTTAAGAGTAATTCACTGTTTGAAATCTTGTCTCTGAAACATACCTTATTTTACCAATATTTTCTACTCTATATTTTTTTCTCTTAATATTTTAGTCATGCTCACTAAAACATTTTAGAAAGTTATTTTAAAGGTGACCTTGCCAGTAAACAAAGTTTGTTGTGGGGTATAAATAAACTATTATAAAGCAAAACAATTCCATTTAGTCTTATTAAAACATAAAGTAATGTTAAGCTAGTCACAAAATTAAGACTCAAGTCTACCTCAAGTCAATTTCTGTGACTCTGATTGCCCACCCCAGCACAAAATCAGTGGAAAAGGAGTGTAGAGTTTGGATCATACTAATAAAAGGGACCATATCCCATTATTTCCAAGACTCTCCAGAGGTGAGTACTAGTTGAGCTTGTCAAAGTCTTCATTGCATACTGTGGGGAAAAAAGCAGTGGGGTGCTTCCAAATAGTCATTGTGTATAATATAAGAGAAGGTGCAAATTGGGGGATGGAATAAACCAGCCTCATTGAGGCCAGTGACCATTTGCAGTGACAAGCTGCATTTATCCAGTAACATCATATCTGCATTCATCAATAATATTGGCTGGTAATTCAAACACTTAGTAGGGTCCTTATCCTGCATTTAATAAAAGAGATAAAGTAGAGATTAAAGAAGATAAAGCTGTGAAGAAGCCATATCAGAGGATAGAATCTGAAGCAAAGGTTGTGCTATGTAAAGCTAACAGTATGTCTTCTTGGATTCTTTCCAATCCTGGAGATTTTCCATTAAAAAAAGAATATGATAGCATCATCTAGCTCACTGATAGCAATAGGAGCCTGAAGTAGTAAAGCTACAGCTGGAGTAAGATTAGATATAGCTAACAAAGAAAGAATTTGGGGGAAGATCAGCCAAGAAAAGTTTGTAAGTAACCTGATCATTTGTTAATTTCCAAGAGATTTTGGTAATAGTTCCATCTTTCGATTTGATAGCTGAAACAGAGAAATAAATTATTTATGTATTCTAAGAGCCAACAGTTTACTTGACTTGACTTTACTCCATAAATTAAAATAGTGTGCCCTAGACAATAGAAAATAGATTTGAAATCTAGCCTTGCTTAAAACAAATCCATTGAACACTGCTCTGGTCTGAGAAATGCAAGCTTTTTGTGTTTTGTCTGATATTCTGGGCCATGTGGATTCTAGATAATTCACAAATAACTCAAGTTTAGTAATTTCTTTGCATGTAATGAAAACCAAGTTAGAAGCCAAAGAGACAAACCTGTATGAAAAAGCAATATGGTAAACATCTCTAGAAAAAAACCACAAAAATAAAAGGCGTGAAAAGCAAGACTCAACTTCAGCATGTGGACACTTTTCTCTAGTGTCATTTCTTGTGACTGAAGACAGAGATATAATTAAAATTAGTAAAAATTTTTTTATTAATACACACCAGGCAAAAGAAAAGAATGACAGAAAGGTCCTAGGACCCCTCCCTTCATTTAGAATGGTGTCCTAAATCTTTATAATCAAAACAAAATTTGACCTTATGACTTTAGTTGCACAAAATTTCAAGACTACATCTTTACAATAATTTTTTTTTGGATCAGTAGTTACAAATTTTAAGGGTAAAAGTTGGGCACTTGAACTTCTTTTTTTGTTAAAAAAACAGAAGCTGCATTGTTAAAAAAACTTTTATGCCCTTTCCCCACCAGATTTGATCAATAACTGATTTTTTTTTTCACTTTCCCCCCCTTTTATAATCGGGCATGAAAAATAGTGGAAAAAATTAAAAGGGCGGGAGGTGGGATGGGGGGGGGGGAGGGGGGGAAAGGGATGGGGGAAACTGAAGAGGCAATTTGGACATATGTTCCTTTGATATAGGCCTTGGCTATAGAAGCGTAAATATTTGGATTTTAAAAGCGAATAAGAGGATCAATCAACACCCGACAAAAAAAGGACAATGAATACTACTGCCAAAAAATAAATACTGATTTTAGCCTTTGGCCCCATTTACCCAAAGGTGGACGAACCATCGATCCCAAAGGGTCAGAAATCCCGGTTTATGGCAAGTTCATTTGGAAAGGATGTTAGGCTGGCTATTTTTCATAATGGACCCATCGGGTGCAGTATTTTGGGATATTTTAAAACAACATCAAAACCCCAAAGCACATACTCCCCCTTTTCAAAAGAAAACATATCTGACCAAAACGATTTTGCCAGTCATTGGGAGGTACAATCAATTGTTCATGAAAACCCTATAGCATTTCTAGAAAAAAATTAAAGGCGCTGCTGGTTTATAATATAAAGTATAATAGTCGGGTTTTTATTAATCAATCTGAGGTATGATTGCTTTAAACATCTGGGACCCCTCTGGGAACCCCTTGGAATCAATATATACTCCTGGGCGTGGGAGGCTGGGGGAAGAGTCTGGGGGGGGCGGGTTGGGGGGGAAAGTGGGGGCTGGGAATTTAAAGGGGGTGATACAGGGGGGAAAAGGGGGGGGAAAATTTAAAAAGGGCATAACTAGCTGTCGGGGGCACAAGTCCCAGACCAATCGAGCAAATATCAAACAGTTTTGACCTCGGCTCACAAATATGATCGGGGGGTTTGTTTGGAAAAGAAAAAATTTTGAAAATTGGGAAATTTAAAAAGAGGGTGGAATTGACAGGAAGGTTTTGGGGGCAGAAGGAAGAAGGTAATTCTCCTCCCCAAAAGCATTTCCCATTTTTTTCTTGAAATTTCTTCATGGGCTAAACATGGGGGTAGTCAAAAGGGAAGGGGGGAAAAAGAACAGAAAAAAGGGGCGCAATTGGAATCAATAGAATTTTGGGGGTAGTAAATAAGTAAAAGACAACAGACCAGGGGTAAAATGTTAGATAGTGGGAAAGGGACTGTTGCAAAAAAAAGGGCTCTTGAAAAGTTGGTTAGATTCAAAGCCTGAATAGGGTTTTCCCCTCATTTTAAAGGATCAGTAGTAAAAAACTAAGGGGAAAGGGGGACAGAGGAGGGGAGCAGGTGTCTTGACCTTAATTTAAAAGAGTCCTGGGGATCATGACCACTTGCTTTGCACTAAGACATAATTTCCCTGAATCATGAAAAGAAGGTTCTTTGAAATGATTAATGGGTTACACTGATTCTTAGCCCCCTCATGGGGGAAAAATGTCCCTTTAAAATGGAATGAGTCTTTAGGCCATACTGGTACCCTCCAGGTTCATAACCCCAGTCATTTGGTCCTTGTTTGCAAACACATCACCCCAAAACCAAATTCAGAGTCAGATGAAGAAAAACTTGAGTCAGAGTCATAACGGGTAGCTCCCCAAGCAATTTGTCAGGCCTTTCCCCATTGCTCCTGTCTGCCAGTACGGGGAACAATTAAAAAAGTCAACCTGGGGGGGCACTAAACCTGGAAAGTCATTACCCGTAAAGTGGATAATGGAAGAAAAACAAAAAAGGTATGTATATTATGGGTGCCATCTTTTGCAGCCCCGGGGGGAAAAAAAGGGGAATCCTTTATTTTGCGTGGTGTGGACAAAAAAACTTGAGCGGTCCTCCCCACCTAGGCGATCCAATTTTTCCTCAGTTTCTCGAACCAGGATCCAGGTCCCCAAAGGGAATCGGGCTTTAGATGGGGGGGCTGGTTCTCCAAGCCTGTTCCTCCGTGGTTTCCCCAGGGGCGGGCGTTGCTAGAAGATCATTGTCCACAGTATGCAGGTTAAATTTCCCCTAAAACCCTTTAAGCGGGCATGGGTGTCGATCGGGTTTCGGGCGATGCCCCAATTGCGGGTTGTCCGTCCCTCAACCCATTAAAGCCAGGGGAAAAGCATCTCCCAAGATAAATGGGTTAAAAAAATTTTTGCAAGCTTAGCTTTTAGGGTGCCATTGCACCTCTACAATCCCCCCTTTGTGGATGGTATTTGCATAATGATTACATTGATCTGTAGCCAGGTAGTTTCTTTTTATAATGGAATTCAAAGTGAGTACCATTATCTGTCTGTAACCGGGATGCCCCATCTTGGAATAATTTCTTTATGTGCTTTGCAACCGTTTTGGCATCATTGCGTTTTGGGGGCTTCTCCCCGGGGAGAACACCGACAATCAAAAGGCAATTGGAAACCTTTAGGCGGTGTTAGTTCAAAAAAATCCATTTAGGTTTTCACGGACCCATTGGGTTGGGAATAGCGGGACTTACCTGAGTGCCTTTTCCTAAAAAGCTTTTGACATAATGCACGGGTCTACAAATTCTCTGCATATGTAAAAACCTACAGCTTCCCAATTTTTTTCAACATCTTGAACCATGGCATTTTTTCCCAGCATATGAGGCCATGGGTATTTTAATACCTGGAAAAGCTTTTGGGAAAAAGGTTTGTTGTTTGCTGATAGTCAGACTCTCATCAGAGGGGGATCCTTCTTTGGACCACTTTTTCTTTCAATGTCGTGGCTCCTTTAAAGAAATAATTTGATTATCGGGGTCCTTGTCATTTCTCTTTTGGGAAAAAAAAGGGTGGTGTTTTTATGCACCCTTTTTTTAGAAAAGTAATCTCCCAATTCATTTTTTGCTGACAGGGTCCTTTTTTTTCCTGGGGGCTTGACATTTCTGCTGTTTTGATGGTTTTATTAAATGGCTTCAAGAGGATTGATTAACTTTTGATGTTGGATGGGCTTGCCAGTACTGGTCTTAAATCCCCTCAATTTCCAAAATCCCCATGATCATGGCAGACTCCAAAGGCATATCTGGAATCTGTAAAAATTTTATGTTTTTTCCCCGGACAGCTGACATGCTTTCGGTGGGTATTAATTCACTGCTTGTGCATTTAAACTTGATAAAATTGTTTTTTCCCAGAAAGGGGTCCCCTTGGCCCCCTCGAAAACTAGTTGGTCTCCTTTTTCTTTTAAAAGAACATCCGTTTACAAAAATATTTTCTCCAATTTCTAATGGTGTTTCCTGTAGATCTAGAGGCACAACCTTTGCTATTTCATGGCAATTATGGGTTTTTGGTTATTTTTGGAAACAGGGTGGCTGGTTTTAAAAAGTGGGCATCTTTCAATTGTGCGTTTGACAAAGTACAGAGTACATTCTGATAGTGTATTCCCTACAGTAGTGAGATGGGGGGGGTCGCCTGTACTAAAATGGAATGTGCGTGAGGCACCCTTTTCTGTTAGGGGCTCAGGGACTATATCTGTCTGTGCAGCTTCTGTTTGGCAGCCCAGCCCTAAGGCAAAGCGGGAAATCTGGAAAACCCGGATCCCAATTTTTTTAAAAATGCTATTGGCCTTTGTTTATCCCCAGTAATTTTTAAAACGCATTCAATATCCCCCCCCTTTTTGTCCCCGAACAGGTGAAGGGGGGAGGATCGGGGAAAGGCCCCAAAGGGTGGGGCCACCAAAATGCATTTTTTAAATCACAGAAAAGGGCCCTTTTCAGCCTGCCGGACCATTGCACCTGACAGAAGAGGAAGGCCAGGGGTGTTTGCTAAATTTTTTGGGGTGTACTCTTTCAGTGAAATTCAAAATCCCTTTCCGGCAGTACAGAATGCCCAATACAGACATAACCTGTTGTTTTGTTTTACGGGGGAAAATTTTTAAATGTTTCGATAAGCTAGAGGGCTCTTATTCCATTTTTGATGTCATGACCTAAATATTTTGTTTTTTGATTAATTGCAATTTAGCCTTTGAAAATTTATGTCCCTTGTCCCCAGAAATCGTGTTTTTTGGTTTTGCAAATCTTCTTCATAGCACTGCATAACATAATATCATCTACATACTGTATTAATGTACTACCCCGGGCTGGCCGAACCCTTCCAAATTTTGAGCAAAGGGTTGTCCATACACACGGGGGGTTCAGTATATCCCTGAGGGGGATAACAGTCCATGTCCAGGCGGCTTTGGAAAGTAAAAACAAACCAAAAGATAGGGTTAGGGGGTGAAGAAAAAAAACATTGGGTAAATCAATTACTGAAAAAAAAACAAACGGGGAGGTTTCAGAAGAATATGGAAGGATTGGTAAAAAGGGTCTAGGAAGATTGCAGCATTCACTTGTGGGAAGTCTTGTACAAAGCACATGAACCCTCAGCCTTTTTTTTAGGTAAAATGGGAGAATTAACTGGAGAATATTTAATTTGGGAAAAATGGGAGCGTTTTAAAAATCGGAATGTTTGGGGGGATGCCAGCCTCTGCTTCGGGACAAAAGGGTACTGGAGCGCGGGCTTGAGGGGGAAAAAGATTTAGGTTTGATCCCAGGGCTCACAATGGGTTTCCCTTTCCTTTATTTTCCGGCCACAAAGAGTCAGGGGGCTGAGAGCAAGAAGGGGGAATTTCAATGACAAGCGAAAAAGGGAATTTGGGATAATGTCGATTCTAAAAAATAGTTTGAAAAACCCCAAAATTTTAAATGGTTGGGTATCAAAAACACCTGAACAACATGTACCCAGTCTGTTCATTTAAAACATTGTTTACCCCTGGTCCGATTTCCACCCAATGGACGTGCTTGTTTTGCTAAAAAGTATGATAAAAAAAATTCTGTGAATATGAAAATGTCTCCCGCACTTTTGTGGGAAATGAAAAAAGGGGATGGGGTTTGGGCAGGTACCTGATGAAAGAAAGATTCACCAGGGGTGTCTACTTTAAGGGGAAAAATTTTGGGGGTGCAATGGGTGTCAGGGGGTTGGGATTGGGAAAAAAAACAGGGAAATGGGGAAGGGCTTTGAAGGATGGTGTGTGGGGAAAAATTTCATTGAAATGGAGAAAATTTTTCTCATGAGATCCCTAAAGGGTTCTGGACAGAGCTGATTTGAAATCAGTGTGTTAAAGTGGAATCACAATGCAGCTGAATTTTGAAGAATCTCTTGAGGCAGGGACCTCCTTCAGCCCCAAAGGGGGTGGATGGCTCCTGTGTCCCCCGAGGAAAACAGTTTCAGTGCCATTCACCAGCCAGCAAAGTCAAAATGGTCAGTCTCTGAATTATGGGTGAGCAAAAGGGTTGGAAAAGGGTGGGGGTTGCAGTTCCCATGTCCCTAAACATCAAATTTTCAGGTGGTGGAGGGGTGGGCCTTGGGGGGCAATTCGGTAGAAGTGTCCCCTTTCACCACACCCGTAAAAAACATATTTGGGGGCGTTTGGATCTGGAGGGAGGGAGCGGTGGATGATCCACTTGGTTGGGGAACATATATCCGCTACCTTGTCCCGTCCCCCCCTTGTCCCCCAAAAATCCCCCCTGGGCTTCGGGATGGCCCCACCATGTAAAGTTCATTTGTGCTGCAATCAGCTTTGTCTGGGTTCGACTCTTTCTGCTTGCTCTGTTTTCAGCGCCTGGGGCTTTTTTTTCCTCAAAGCGGCAGCCTCTATTAAAACATACCCGTTTTGAATGTGCTTCAAGTCCAGGAAAAAAAAGAGGGGTTTTGGGGGGTTGTCTGTATTTTCAAGGCGGGGGTGCTGCCATTAATCTTAAATTCAGTGTGCCCATTCATCTCTGTCTCTTTTTTTTTTGTTTGGCAGCGAGATAAAAGACCAGTCTCTGCTTTTCTTATCCTTGTCCTTAATATTATTTTAACATTTATTGCGTAATAAAGGGACCCTTTATCCCCCCACAGCATCTGTTCCCTCCCCGAGGTTTCTGTTATCTGTCCTGATTGACAGTCTCCCATGTGGTGCCAAGCTTTCCCACAGCACCGAGTCCCTTCTTTGGGGTGGCATACATATCTACAGCTGCTGTAATTGTTCATAATTTTTTAAACACACATGACTTTGGGATCAGGCAATTGGACTGCGTCCTTCAGCTCTTGAATGTCCAGTTCGATTATCATTACAGTAGTGGGGGTTTTTAGCTCCTGCAGGTTGCATTAAAATGGGGGGTTCGGGGTCTCAATCAGGGGGGATTCAACAAGGGGGCCCGTGGGTTTGGGGACTTTAAGGGGGGTTGAAGGTGGTGTTTTTTATTGGGGGGCTGAAGGAATGGGTTTTGACTTCTAGTGCGTTGTGAAATGGAGGTTCTAGGATATGAAACCCACCCAACCCATTCTTTTTGTCATTCCCGGATCAGGGGTAATAGGGGTCATAAATATTCTTCAAAAAAACCCGACCCCAAGGGATCATCTTTTTTTAAATTTTGGGGCGGTGAAACTGGAGGTGGCGGGGGAGGGGGGAAATGGGGGGTTTTGGATGTGGATGGTGTAGGAAGGTGGAGGAACAATGTGGGGTATAATGGGGCTTTTTTTTTTTTTTTTTTGCTCTTCTTCAGCTTCTCATTGATCGGTTCAGTCTTACACTTTCTGTAAGCTATAAAAAACTTTTTTTTTTTTTTTAGTTCTAACTTTCTGCAGAATAATTTTTTCTGTACTCCTTTAAATTACAATCTTTAATAACCAACTCCCTTTCATACATAAACCAAACCCCTATTACAACATCCTCTCACCCTACAACACCCCGGTGCATTTCTACATAATATTTTTTAATTTTCTGTATCTCCCATCTCCTGTCCTTCCCAAAGGAGCCCCACTCTGCTTATTCCATTTTTTTCATGCCCCTTTTAAAATCCCCAAACCTTTTTTTCTCTTTTAACTTTCGGGGCCCCTTTTTTGGGGGTCTTTGATCCTCGAAAACAATCCTTCCCGCATAAAAGACTTGAACCCCAGGCCCCGGGTTGGAGGGTTGCTTTATGTATTCCCATTTTTTTCCTTTTCTTTTCCCCGAGCCCCGTGCCAGTTTTTCTTTTTTCCTTGTCCCCACGTCCCTGTCCGATGAACTATTGGAATGCTGGTGTGCCACTCACCGCAAGCGTTCCCTTTAATATTCCCAGGGAAGTATACTACACTATTTCCTAGTTACTGTCACAGTCCCGGTGAAAGCAAATATTTATTTCTAGTCGTATTTTTTATTACTTTCCTTGTTTTTTAACCTGTTATTCTTTATTCTACTCTATCCTCTGCCCAATAGATTTTGTCCGGGTTTATGGGTGTCCCCGCACGGATCCGTCCTAAACCCCCCTTTTTAATTCCCAGAGGATAGTGTTCTATATCTTTCCCAACAGGGTGACCTAAAACAAGGTATTTCTTTCCATTACTATTCGGTCCTTTTTAAAACTCTACAAAACCGCCCCAGCTTATCTTTTTCTGAAACCCCCGGGTTTACCCCCACCTGGGTGTTAGTCAGCTCTGTCAGGAAAATCCTTCTCAGTCACCGTGGTTTGTACCAGAAGGGGCCGGGGACTCCTCCGGGAGTGTCTCAGGACAGGGCAGTCCTAACTTTTATGGGCTCTTACTCTGCTGCGGTGCACTTAGTTGGCGTCTGCTTCAAGAAGCAGATGCTGAGATCCCTTTTTTAGGAGTCACGGCCGTCTCCCGCCCCCGTTGAAGGCCAGAAAAATTGGACACTTTTTCTCTAGTGTCATTTCTTGTGACTGAAGACAGAGAATATAATTTAAAAATTGTAAAAATATTTTTTTAAAACCAGGCAAAAGGGAAAATGACAGAAGCACAGTCTGGACACCTCCCTTCATCTGCCGAGAAGTGGGTCCCAATCTTTTATAATCTAAGCGCAAAATTTGACCTTATGACTTTATTTTCACAAAATTTCAAGACATTACATCTTTACAATAATTTTGTTTTGGGTCAGTAGTTACACAATTTTAAAGGTCATCATTGGGCACCTGAACTTCTTGTTTGTTAAAAAACAAAGCTGCACTTTATAGAACAGGGCTTTTAAATTAGCCCTTGTCCTACACAATTGATAATAACTGATTTTATTTTCCAAAACATGTGGTGGGATTTTGAAATATTGGAACTAGATTAAAAGGAGATATTTACATGTAGAATGTTGAAAGAAGATTGATATTTTGGCTGAGACACTTCAAGGGAGCAGGGATTCTTTAGTTCAGTTAATTTTAAAACAAAAACTTTAGACACTTTAAATAACTATTGGATTAAAAGTAATTTGTTCTTAAAATAAAAATAAACATTGTTGGTATATTATGAAGTTTTTGAGGAATCCCTAAAAAGAAATAGGTAAATTTAAAATTAGAGCTATGCAGAAATATAGGTAAAAGTTCAAGAAATTAAACAGTAAAAGAGATAATGAGCATCATTGTTTGACACTTCTGCAGATTCTAAGCGGATGAGATATGTCCAAAATTAGTGTGAATAATAGTGTATCTAAAAATAGAGAATTTTAATCATATTGATAAAAAAGTCCCAATTTTTTCAATCAATAACCTTCCCCATCTGTAGTGAAATCAGTGCTGCATTTCTAGACACAGAAAGAGCAGTGTCAATGGTGTAAATGAGACATCATATCTGGAATGAGTTTGGCTAATAATTTCAGAATTCATCATTGAGATTTGGTGACAGATTGAGTAACTGAGTTTTTACTCAGCTTTGATAGGTGGATGATCTAAGCTGTGTTTCCTTGAAACCAAATCAATAGCAGCTCTAGGCATGTAAATCAAATTTATGTTTGTTTTTTAATTTTTATATATAGTTCCCGGTTCTCTAAAAATAATGTATACAACATTTTGGCTGTTATTTTATAGACCAAGAAATAGTCATACAATAACATTTATTTTAGTTTTTACTTATGTTAAAATTAATTGCACTCTCCCATTGTACCATCGTGTTTTTGTATGGGCACCACCATTTTGAGACCAACGTATACATCATTGTTAAAGCGTTGTTTGGGAGAGTCAACTGGAAATGTGTGATGCATGACATCACCAGGTCAGAAGTTTAAAGAGTAGCGTTGTATACTTCCTGATTGTCTGACTTTGTGGGTACAGCTTAAAAAGCCTACTGTAATTCTCTTTGAACCTAATTTTTTTTTTGTTTTGTTTTTCTTACAATTTATTTTCTGTCTCCTTGATCATGATCTTTGACTGACTTTTTGTTTCCGCTTGTATATAAATTCTTTGTCCTGAATCTCTCATTTTGAATCTTAAATATGATTACTGTTTCACATTCTGGGCTCTTTTCACGTGATTCTTTCAGTTTTGAACTTGGCTAGATTTATATAACCACAACTGTCTCCCAGTTCCATTTCCTTTTCAAACTGCTTCTACCCCATGTAGACAATACATTAAGAAGGAAGAACCTTTATTGAAAACTTCTAGTATGGCATAGTAGTTTCCCAGTCCAACACCTCCATAAGTTCCATAATCAAAATGGGATGGTCAAGTCAGCAGCCATCTTCTTAAGTAAACCTAAGAAATGCTAGTCATTCCAAAAATGATTTAATATCAAAAATGTAGAAAAAGGGTTGAAAACATCCCCAGAAATATAAAGTTTAGGATGTTGTACAGTAGGTTATACTGTATTTTAAACCTTCTGTGCATGTGGGAACAAGAATACATTTTTTTGTAGCTAACTCTAATTAATTTTATAATGTTTAATTTCTATTTTCATCACCTGGGGCCTCATGTATAAGCGGTCGCGTCGCAAAAGTATTGCGTAAGAACTTTTCCGCGTTCAAATCGTGATGTATAAAACCTACACTTGGCGTAAAGCCACGCACTTTTCCGGTACCTCATGCCTTGTGCGTGATTAAGTTCTCCGCTTTCAGTTTTGCAAACTGGCGGCACCCAGCGTCAAAGCAATGCTACTGTTCCTGTGTGGTTACTCATTATTTTCATGATGTGGCTTTATAAATACACTGAAACTAACCGCATATTGTTTATTAGTGTAATGCATCTGATTGTAATTAACTTGTAACAATATAATGGTCCAGGGAATAGCCATAGTATACCAAATACCATAACTGCTTTAGCGTTGTTACTCTAACTTCTTCTTCACCTTCTTCTTTCAGCTGCTCCCGTTAGGAGTTGCCACAGCGGATCATCTTTTCCATATTACTCTCACTGCACCACTTTCGAGTATTTATATCACTGTATCTGAGTGTGAATCACAGCAGCAGCTGATCGGAAGAGAATTATCGGTATACGCATTAAGCACCGCTGTCTCAGCCACGCAAAGCGTTTCAAAGCCTTTCCTGTATGGACCTCGCGGTTCAGAAACAGTTTAATCCCAAGAACTATAACGCGCACTCAATCAAGCTCCTTGTAGAACTGTTTGTACTTATAAGTACAATTACCTCACTGTAAACTTGCACTACAGTTATAATATTACACAACCTGAGCCACTTTATAAAGCATAGGCGTATTTACATATGATGACGATATCATTTTAAGATGAAATGCAGCAAAATATGTTTATTATATTTACAGATAAAACTTTAACTTCATTTAAATAATCTAAATTCTTCACTGGGACTGGCGTGAAGGATAGAATAATTAAACATGTACTACGAAGATTATTTCAATGTTCCTTTAGCGTTTTGAAGAATCGGCGCTCTAAGCTTATTACAGATGGCTTATGGCGTCTATTAAAGAGCTGACTGCAGTGGCGATCCACCATTGCAGAAAAATAACATATTGACATTGGACTTTTTCTATTGGACATAGAGCATCCCCGTGCATAAGTACTGCTGCAGGCTTGGCGAAATACCGATTCTTCATCGAAGGTCGCACAACAATCACTGCGCATCGAAGTGAAACACATGTTTAATAGCGTGCTTTAACTCCTATCATCATAAAAATGATATCACGTATACATCTCAGTATTTTAGTTATTCAGAGAGCTGTAATATCCGATATACAAATGTAATGAATTCTGTGTCCAGTTGGAGGAAGAGCGGTTTAAGAAGCAAGTAGTGATTCACACACATAGAGCACATAGAAGATCACATACAAAACAAAGCATTTAGCGTGCTACTTTAATTACGATGTGATTTGAGAAACTGGTTAATTAAACGATTTTAAGATGAAGTTTATGATGTTCTACTTTAATGACAAAATAAACTACATGTGATTAAAGTGGAAATGTCGAGATTGAAGTTGACATTTCGTGCTTTTCCACTGTGTGCCTTTTTTTTTCTCTGTACCTAATAAGCTTTCATATGACACTCAGACAGTGGGCTACAACTCGCCTTTCACCGCGACTTTGATATGTGACTTCATTTTTATTTTCGGCACTGTGCGATTTTGTGGATGTGAGCTTTCAAGTTTCTCCAACACGCTATGTCACTCGATCAACTTCCTTTTGTTGATTATACCACGGTTTATTTGAACAAATAGTATGTTTTCCTTTGCCTCCACTTGGTATTAGCTGAAATTCTTATATTTTCCCCGTGCTTTTCCCATTGTCTTTTCACAGAAGGCTGAGCTTAAGGGCGATTTATATTGATTTGCATATTCAAAGAGGCGTAATTCTGGGAGGAGTTGGGGCGTTACATAATTGGCGTGCTGGCGTTAGTTTTCACGCTGATCGGGATTTATGTAGCGGAAGGGCGTGGAAGTTAGATGCGCACAGATTCCTGCATCTGGATTTTTCTGTCGCGTAAGCACATTTCGACTTTGTTCTTACGCCATGTTATAGTCGAAGTTCTACGCGCGCGTTATACATGAGGCCCCAGGACTGTTTGTGGCATAAGGTATTATTAGTTAATTTTTTTTGTTTCCTATTTTATGAAATGTAATAAAATAAATATTGTTTTCATTTTAGATGAAAAGAATCCTAGAAGCATCCTCCTTCCTAGTTTTCATATTTCAATGCTTTCTGTGGATGACCATATAAATAGAAAGTATGCTTTTAAGGTCAGAACATTTTTTCTCTCTTAATAATCCATCCATCCATCCATCCATCCATCCATTATCCAAACTGCTATATCCTAACTACAGGGTCACGGGGGTCTGCTGGAGCCAATCCCAGTCAACACAGGGTGCAAGGCAGAACACAAACCACCGCGGGAGCACGCACACCAGGTGACACACTATGGACAATTTAGAATCACCAATACACCTAACCTGCATGTCTTTGGACTGTGGGAGAAACGGAGCACCCAGATGAAATCCACACAGACCACGGGAGAACATTCAAACTCCACGCAGGGAGGGACCCGGAAGTGAACCCGGGTCTCCTAACTGCGACCCTGTTAATAAAGGAATATCAATTCTTATTTCCTTAAAAAATAGTATTTAATATTTTCTCACTTGAACTTTTATTTTCTGCCCTATGATTTCCCCATAATAACTGGTTGATCTTTCATAAACATTCTTTAAGCTGCTTAGTCAGTGTTCTTTTATGTTAATAGAGTTAATGTAACTTTTAAATTTTGACCCCAATACACTAAAGACAATGGGGTTTTACTATTGCAAGTTGTATTATGCAGTCTGGTAGAATATTTTGCAATTTTTGGTAAACTGCAATATAAGCAGTTATTTTAAATAACTGTACTAAATTCACTGTACTAGATTCATATTTAAAAATAAAAATTCATATAATCTAATGGAGATGTTCAGTGATATTCTTTTAGAAAATATTAGAAACAGGCTTGAAGCATGTCGAGAAAAAGTAATTAAGCAAGATTTTAGTCCCGTTTTCAAATTTAATATCTGGATGGGAAAAAGTTGTAAGATCAGTTTGGGAAAGAAGAACAATATCTTGTTAAGAGTTTGTTTCAGCTGCTAAAATGCCAAAAACAGCGTTTTGGCGTGTTGGGAGTCTATCATGTGCACAGCCAAAAGTCAAGCACAGCTACTCTTATAACTTATGCATTGTGCATGCTCAGATAGCCTCTCACCACAGTTAAGATACAGAGGGGGAAATAAGTATGTGATCCCCTGCCAAATTTGTAAGTTTGCTCTCTTACAAGGAAATGAACAGTCTCTAATTTTTATGGTAGTTTCATTTTAATGGATAGAGACAGAATACCAAACAAAAATCCAGAAAAAAAAAACACATTATATAAAAGATGTAAATTATTGATGTTGATGTTCATTGGCAAACTTAAGACAGACCTATGCATGTGCCTTCTTGAGCAAGGAGACCTTGTGGGTGCTGCAAGATTTCAATATATTATGGCATAGTGTGTTACCAATGGTGTTCTTGGTGACTATGGTCCCAACTGCCTTCAGGTTATTAACAAGCTCCTCCTGTGTAGTTCTGGGCTAATCCCTCTTCTATCTCATGATTGCCCTGAGGCAAGAACTTGCCTGGAGCTCAGACTGAGGAGATTGAAGGTCATTTTATATTTCTTTTATTTCCAAATAATCGCACCAACAGTTGTCATCTTTTCACCAAACTTCTTGCTGATGGTCTAGTAGCCCATTCCAGCCTTGTGCAGGTCTACACATCAGGTTTTGTCCCTGATGTCCTTTGATATCTCTTTGGTTTTGTCCATCATGGTGGAGAGGTTGGAATGGAAGAAATTGATTCTGTGGACAGGTGTGCTTTATACACATAACAAGTTGAGATCAGGAGTGTCTGTAATTGATCACATGGCCACTCAGACAATCTGATGGAGCCAGAATTCTGGCTGGGTTGTAGGGATCAAATCATTATGCCTCTCAATGACATGCAAATCAATTTATAACTTGTATGTCATATGTTTTTCTGAATTTTGTTTGATATTCTGTCTCTCTCCATTAAAATGAAATTATAATAAAAATTAGTGATCAAATACTTATTTCCCCCACTGCAGATGTGAAATCTGTTGTTAATGTTAGTTTTCTGTGTAGGAATGAAACAAGCTACTGAGACCAGGTTTGCATTACCCCAAGCATTTGCTTCCACCTGCAGGTTCTGAAATCTACTCAGCAGCAGTTTCCATTTCAACAAGGCTGTCAGACCATATGTATGGCTAAAAAAATTTGTGTCTGTAGTACCTCTGATTTCATCTGTCATTCTGTGTAATAGCACCTTATTATGCTACAACTATTGAAGTGTTACTGCAATCCAAAAGCCAGTTGAATGTGCAAATGCATTAGCTGTGATTAACTGGGTTTTCAACTCTTACATCTTCTTTGTAATTTTTTAATATATGACTGGTAACAGTGTAAATGGAATGTATAGGACTCTGGGTCATTATAATTAATTAACCACTGAAAGCTTTTCCAATCAACCCGTTGATTGGCAACATCTCTTATAAACAGAAAGAGAGAAACCTGCTTTTATCTGTTATACATTGCTGAGGTGGAGACTCGCATTTTCTTTCTTATAATTAGTCTTAATTTAGTGATCAGTCTCTGCTAAATGCAAAGTATAGGTTGAATCTGTGACTTAAACTTGGATTTATTTAATCAGTTTGCCTGTTCGTACAGTATGTATTTAGATCTTTCTTTTGATGCTGTGGAGCATGCTAGTTTAATCACCTATGTTAGGAAGTGTGTTTGCAATATTATGTAATATACATGTCTTTTGTAATGTATTATTCTTAACTATGTTAAGTTTTTGCAATATTTATTTTATATAGACCCTATCATAGGGTTTGATTATTTACATCCTTTACCAAGCAATTAACAATTTTACAGTTTTAACAGCTTAGTCCTGTCAAAACTTCTTCTTGAATGTTTCATTCTTTTAGACCTGGAGACTTGTGTGTTGCTCTTTATTCACAGGGTAAACAATATTCTTGCAAGAGCTCAATATTATCTTTAGTCCTCTGTAATACTAATTGTATCCATTCATTTCTGGTTTTTATTAAAGGTAAAGTATATAACCAAGTCACTGTCATCTTAACTTTTATTACATGTAAACTCTGCAATATGTTATTTTTTCAGTTAGTTAAGATGTCTATTACACATGTAACAGTCTAGGGAAAAGTTTGAAATTGAACATCACACAACTGAATGTGTACTTGGAAAGCTTACAGCTAAAATGCAAAAGTGCAAAAAATATGTGACCAATTTTCACAAATCATCATCTGATTCTCATTGCAAATAACCTAAACTTTTCTTTCATCCATTTATGGTAAACACTATTTGTGTGTTCATCACTTAATTCTGAGTCTCTGTAATAATTCAAATAAATTCCTTTTGTTTCTAAAATGATCAAATGGGGTCTACTCTCTATAATCTTGTCAGGACAGTGATCCCTAGCTATATAACCGACTTTTCGGCTTCACTCCATCATGGATTTTATATGTAAGCATATCTAAATACATATAGTGGATTTTTACTGGTTCACGATTTCTGAGGACAGTGGGTCTTTTACTTTATGGTACATGCTTCCTCAGTTGGTTTGCCCAGTTAATTTCATTCAAGGGGCGCTATTGGAAGATGGCTGAGAAGCTACCCAATCAGGCGTATTAAATAAAACTCCTCAATGATATCACGATATGCTTCCGCTCTGCTTCTGCGCTTAAAAGCCGAACAGCACGTATTGATTTTTGATTGTTTGCTTTTCTCTGTCTCTGTCACTCTCTCTGACATTCTCTGCTCCTGACAGAGGGGTGTGACAAAGCGGCTGTTCGCTACTGGCCTAGAGGGATCATGGGCGCTTCTCTGAAAAATGCTGAAAGACTACCTTCACATTGCTCCTTTCCCCTGCGGCTGCTTTGCGCGTGTTACTTCATACTTAAAAGTCAAACAGCACCCATTGATTTTTGATTGTTTGCTTTTCTCTGTCTGTCTCTCTCTGTCTGACATTCTGTGCTCCTGGCCCTCCTTTGAAGAAGAAGATATGTTTGCATTCTTTTAATTGTGAAATGAAACCGTAATCTCTGTCTTGTCATGGAGCACAGTTTAAACTTTTGAAAAAGAGAGACAAATGTTTGTTTGCAGTGTTTTAACTCTTTTAGGGCTATTTTTGTTTGTTTCTTATCTCCCAGGGCTGAATATTTTCCAAAACTAACATTTTTTAAAAGAACACAAAGCAATTGTTTAACATATCAAATCAACAAAAATATTTACTTTTGACAAAAGTTACTGTCTTGCATGTTGTATGAGCCTGCATACTCTATTATTTCACATACATATCACATACATTTTACACAGCAATGTCCTGCAAAGTTTGATCTTGCTCAAAGCAGTAATTTCAGTCATTGCCACATTGCACTGCTTACAATACGTGTTGCTTTGGTGCCTACTTTTCAATTGTCTGTTGCTGCACTTTCTCACATATATTGTTAGTGTGTACTGTAGAGACAAGTCACCCTTTTGCCATCGTGCCATTCCACTGCCACCATGTTTTCTGCCTGCATGAAAACCGTATTATCACCTCTTTTCATCTTCTGAAACTTTATGAACTTTATGCATGGCATTATAGCCTAGCTCACCCCATGGGGTTTGCCTCTGTTTATTACAGAAGTGAATAAAACTTTGCAGCAGCGCGTACCTATCACCATGCTGCATAACCTGTCCAAACCCACCAGGGGACAAAACACGTTTGGACTAATGCTCCTGAAGTTATATCACCAGTTCTGTCCATCTCTATTTGTAATACCACAGCCGCCTTCATCTAGATCTTTTGTTGTGGGTTTACACTTTGAAAAACGAGAATGCAATGCAAGCGCAGCCTGCGATTCAAAATTTCTCTGCCTACCTGTTTGTCTCGTCTGCGGTAGCTGAAAGGCAGCATCAGGAGAGAGCAGCCTAAAGTACAGCAGCTGGTGATCATGCGTGTCCAACAGCAAGCCATGGCGTCTGTGAAGTCAGTAGCCAGATCAGCTCTCAGCGGATCAATGTCTGTGTATTTATCACGCAAACCTTGCGTAGATGCATCCGGCTGCGTGAAGGCTCAACTGGCAGCAGATCCACTGGCGCAGCATCGACTGGTGTTTGATCAGCTGATGCGGCTTCTCACTCTCTTGCCGATCTCCTGATCACTGTCAGTAAAATCCGACTCTGAAAAATCAGAGTCGACTCCTTGATAATGTGCAAAACATTGTCTGCGAGTGTTTTCTTTTCTGCACTCGCTCGCTCCTTGTCACATGTCGACATATTTGCCATTGTTTACATTTGCAACTCGCCGCAAGGATTAGTTGCCAGGTCAATGAGTCTAGCATTCCTCCAAGCACAGAGGAATGCCTGTGATGTGACAGTGAGATTTGTCGCCATTAACAGCTGATTATAAGCCCTCTGTCCCTGGATGTCGACTTTAGTGGAACATAGCCTCAACCCCTCCTGTCGACAAAGTGACATCGCTAAAAGAGTTAAAGTCACTGTCTCTACAACCTCCTGTGCTTCTGTGCAAATCTGTGACCCAAACTTGACGATATAAAAATAATATAAATGTATAGTTTTTACTTTGTGGATTTTCACCTTTGGAGTGTTCTGGAGCATAACCCCTTGTCGAGGAGGATCACTGTCTGGCATATTATCTTCAAGTAAGGTCAGTCGGCTTGGGCGTAAAAGGGCAAGTTAAGTTCATAAATAAAACTAGATTGTACATATTTATAGTTCCATGAAAAAAAAGAGTGCATAGTGTCAAAATGTGTTCATCAATTTATAGTTAGATCAGCATGTTTATTTCATTCTACTTTTGTTTTATTATGTGAAGCTCAGCAAGTAATAAAAACAATGCTAAGTTTTTGCTTCATTATTGAAAAATTAGATTATACTTTATTATTGTATGTATTATATTACAGTGTTTTTAGCATTATTTTTACACTGTTGTTTTCCCTAGAAAAAGTAAATGTAAGAATACAGAAGGAGAATGGCTGGCAGGTGTTTACAATGCATTTTTTAAGAGATTTAATAAACTTTGTATTGTTTACCTTTATAGTGGTTCTATTGCCTCACTAATGCTCCTTAATATACTTTAAAAGGATTGTAATTGCTAGTCTTACTTGTGATTTATCAGATTTCAAACACCTTGAGCACGGGAAAGGTGCTATACAAATAAAATGTATTATTGTTATTATTAGTAATATTAAAGTAAAAGCAAATATGATTATTTTAAGCACAATAATGAGTAATAAGTGTAGTTTGTTTTATTTCCATATGATTATGCTTTACAACTAAATGTTTCAAATGGGACCGATAAAAAATTTTTACAATCATTCCTGTTTTGTTTTTTCATGCCTCTTTGGAAATTTACATGTGTTTGCTGGGATTGAGAATTCCAATTCATCTAAAATAGGTAAGAAGAAAATCTAGAATGTCTTTTAATTCTGACTTTATACATATATTGTTGACAATTTATAAAAAGTTTTCAATGAAATTTACAGTATTTTATATACACGTTCAAAACACCATGCACATTTACAAGTGCAATGTATGTAAGAAAGTCATAAAATACAATAAAAATACAGAAAACACCATGCTGAACACAGAAACTAAACATTAATTTATAATTTTGCTTCCAATATCAAACAGCAGCTAGTGAGATAGGTAGCAGTTAATTTCAGATGTAGCCAGGGATGAAAAATTGTCCTTGGATTGTTGTTTTAGACTAGCCTACCACAATTGTCTAGTCCAAGGACTACAGATGTTTAGCCAGTTACGGTGTACCAAATTTGTACAGAAATTCAAAGTCCTCCTTTAATTCATTAACATGTAATATCCCCAATTACTCTCTATGTGGTTTACAAAGTGACATAAAAGAACAGGCTTTGCACATGCTCCTTGTCTCCTTCTTGAAACCTATGTAGCTGCTTTTTAATTCTGCCTCTCACCAGAGTTTCTGTGCAGAATACAGCATTTGGTTGAACTTTGACAAAAAGTTAAGAATATGTGAGGGTCTAACACATTGACAAAATTATGTTTTAGTCCTAACAATACTTCTGTTGAATGCCGCTTAGCAAATGGTAATTCCATCTCTATACAGGTGTTTGTTTGAAAGTTGGCATCCTTGTAAAATGAAGTATTCATTTTCCTCTGTTTTTTTGCGCTTGATATTTTCTCCATCTTCAGGTATGGCTCATCTGCCTCTCATGCTTCCTTCTTCATTGGTTCAGATAGTTGGTTAAGTTAGGATGGAGTTAGTATGATCATATGATTGGACAGTTGCACAAAAACATTGTGGAGCCAATCTTGTCTCTCACATGGTGTTATAGTTTGTGGTCCAACTGCACAGTCATCTTTGCATATAAATAAGCTTTGTCAATGCATATTATTTAAAATGCAGTATTAGAAAGTGTTTGTTACATAAAGAATTTGCTATTTTTCTTTTGTGAATCAACCATATTTCCTATTTTGCCAACTTCAGTTTTATATGATAGTACTGTATAATTTATAGGTTATCTTACAGTTTTACTGCTGAAAAAGGCTGATAGGTTTATCAGTTAGTTTGAAGGTGATATTAGAGTCAGGTGTTTGCAATCAATGGGATGACAATCAGGTGTGAGTGGGCACCCTGTTATTTAAAGAACTGGGATCTATCAAAGTCTGCTCTTCACAACACATGTTTGTGGAAGTGTATCATGGCACAAACAAAGGAGATTTCTGAGGACCTCAGAAAAAGAGTTGTTGATGCTGATCAGGCTGGAAAAGGTTACAAAACCTTCTCTAAAGAGTTCGGACTCCACCAATCCACAGTCAGACAGATTGTGTACAAATGGAGGAAATTCAAGACCATTTTACCCTCGCAGGAGTGATCGACCAAGAAGATCACTCCAAGGCAAAGCGATGTAATAGTCGGAGTACAAGGACC
>NW_024380064.1:0-10065 GCF_016835505.1 Polypterus senegalus
ATGTGCAAAATAAACTATATTGACTTAGAGAATATAGAAAACACCTGCGCGTGAAATAGCTCCAAATAAATTTCACCTGGTGGGAGGAGCTGTAGAGCAGGAAAAAGGGCTATTATATAGCAACCATAATTGTGACTTTGTACACTGTTCGTGGACGTGTATAGAGAAAGTATTATTGCGGAAGATATCAGTTGTGAGATAAAAAAAGACAGAATAGGATTGAACATCTTTACAACGTGTGTAAGAGAGAGAATAAAAGAACAGTGCTAAAAATAGATAAATATTTACATAAGAGTGGAGGAGAAATAAAAATATTACGGATTATTGAGGAGAAACAAGAAAAATAGCAGGAGTTGTAGATCAATTTACAGGAAGAGTCCTGTGCAAATACTGGAAGGTTGAGACTCAGGAGAAAGATGTATTACTGGGGTTATAGATTGTGGAAAAGTTAGGCAGCAAAATTTATGGCACAAGAAAGGATCCTGAAGATTAGCAATATGAAACCCACGGCTACAGGGAGTTAAAATGACTGTGAACGTGTTGTCCATGGATATAATGTTTTTGGCCCCCCATACGGATCGGGGCGAGGCGATCGCGATGACCCCCATTTTGGCGCATGGAATAATATTTTTTGCGTCAGACCTAGTTATGCTGCGAAATAGCAAACAACGAAAAAACGAAACGGGACGCCCGGCGCCAGTGACCCCCGCCTCCCACGCGGTCTGAGCCCCCACCGGTGCGGACGGCGCCCCCCTCACTCTCCCACACCCCCCCCCACATTCCTTCACCCCTCCCCAATTTCCGGTCAATTCCGGCTCACCCAAAAATATTTCGTTGAGGGGGCGACCCCGCTCGGCTTCGGGGGTCGGGGCGGTGCCCGGGTCCGAGCCGGTCGAGTCGGCGCACGCCTCGCCCCGATACGACCAGTTTTGGATTTTTTATTAATTTTTTTCAGATTTTAGGCTTCACCCGGACGGTTCTGCTGCAGAAACGCTGCCGGCCGAGACGCCCCGAAACCACACTCCAGCACCCCTAAATTCCACACTTTCCACCGTGAACGCGTAGAGCGCCTTACAGACAACACACTGATACCAAACTTTTATAGATTTTCTCGCGTTTTATATTTCTAAACCGTTTGGAAAGGTTGCCCACTGAAGCACTGCACCGGCTTCACTCGTTGAGCAAAACTAAACAATGTTAAGATAATCTGACTTAAAACCACAATTTAATGAAAACATCTCTCTTGCCGTCTTTCAATACGTACGGTGAATACATTCAACCAAAAAAATTACTAAAAAAAAAAATAATAATATTATACAGTAAAGTATATTGATGTTGCTATCAGGCTTTACGCCGACAATTGGCAGCGTTTCTGCATCGGATCTGCCGTACCACTTTTTGGCAATTTTCTCAAACTACCCAACCTTCTTCTCAAAAGAGAAGATGACAAATGACAAAAGTAAACTCCTTTTTAAACTTTCATATACAATATGTCCAGTTTTGAGACTGAGATGAACATTTATGGTCATTTGCTCAAAATACACAGCGCATAACCCCAATTTCCTGGAAATCTACAAGTTCCACTTCAGTGACACATGGCTCATTACACTCAGGACAGCCTGATAAACACTTCAATATGCAATTTCTGCATATTTACTGTTTTTTACATCATTTTGCTATATTAATCCACTAATGCACAATGCCATTATAACTTCAAATTACACCACAGTTTTTTGCAATTTTCTCAAAAACTACAAGCTACGCTGCAATGCCTCAATGATCAATGCACTCAGGAGATCCTGCTTAACATTTTGATGTGCAATTTCTCATATTTACTCCTTATATGATATGGTCATACAAAACTGCACATTGGTATTATATATGCAAATTAGAACACAGTTTCTTGCAATTTGCTCAAAAACTACAGGTTCCCATGCAAAGGCTTAGTGATCAGTACACTCAGGAGATCCTCACGAAGATTTTGATATGCAATTTAAGCTTATTTATTGATATTAAATCATTTTACTATGTTTATGCAATACTGTACATTGCCATTATAACTTCAAATTACACCACAGTTTTTTTACAATTTTCTCAAAAACTACAAGTTACCCTGCAATTCCTCAATGATCAATGCACTCAGGAGATACAACTGAACATTTTGATATGCAACTTCTGTATATTAAACCTTTTCTTTCATCATTTTGGTATGTTCATATTTTGCTGTACATTTGCTTTAAATGCACAAATCAAAGCACAGTTTTTTGCAAATATCTCCAAATCCAAAGGTTCCACTGCAGTGACTGAATCATCAATGCACTCAGGAGATCCTGCTGAACATTTTGTTATGCAACTTGTGTATATTAAACATTTTTTTCAATATTTTGGTATGTCCATCCTTTGCTGTACATTTGCTTTAAATGCACAAATCAGACCACAGTTTTTGGCAAATATCTCCAAATCCAGAGGTTCCACTGCAGTGACTGTATCATCTATACACTCAGGACATGCTGCTGAACATTTGCAACTTGTGTATATTAAACCTTTTCTTTCATCATTTTTGTATATCCATCCATTGCTGTACATGTGCATTAAATACACAAATCACAACACAGTTTTAGGCAAATATCTCCAAATCCAGAAGTTTCATTGCAGTGACTCATTCATCTATACACTCAGGAGATCCTGCTGAACATTTTGATATGCTGTTTGTGCATATTTAGTCTTTAGAAGAAAGATTCCGCATCAGTCACACCAGTCAATGATGCGAAATCGTAGCCTGGAAAACAGCTTGAGTGACTCACTCTGGCAAATTACAAGTTTTCTCAAAATATAAAGGTTCCACTGCAATGGCTCAGGTATCGATGCACTCAGCAGATCATGCTGAATATTTAGATATGCAATTTGTGCATTTTTAGGCTTATTTCAGCGTTTCGGTATGTCCACCCATTACTGCCCATTAGATGAATATGGACATATTACACCGCAGGTTTTGCCAATTTTCTGCAAATCTAAATGTTCCACTGCAATGGCTCTGGTATCGATGCACTCAGGACAGCATGCTTAAAACATTGATATGCTATTTGTGCATATTTAGTCTTAAGAAGAAAGATTCCGCATCAGTCACTCCAGTCAATGATGCGAAATTGTAGCCTGGAAAACAGCTTGAGTGACTCACACTGGCAAATGACACAGTTTTCTCAAAATCTAAAGGTTCTACTGCAATCTGTCAGTAATCAAAGCACTCAGGAGATCCTGCTGAACATTTAGATATGTAATTTGTGCATTTTTAAGCTTTATTTCATCATTTTGGTATGTCCATCCATTGCTGTACATTTGCATTAAATGCACAAATCAGACCACAGTTTTTGGCAAATAACTCCAAATCTACAGGTTCCACTGCAGCTGTGTAATCTACTGAATGGTTAATTTTATGTCATCATTTTTTAAGTGTCATTTATCCTAAAAGCTTTTTTATGTTATATATCTGTAGTATCTCCTTCTTCAGGTGGTCATCTGTCTTAGGAGTTTTTGGTTCAGTGGCTCTAGGCATTGTAACATGAAGATGACACGGTGCCAACAAAATTGAAAACTTAATCTCAAGTTTGATTTTTTCCTCCTTATCATGTAAGAAGATTTGTTGTACACAGTCTACCTCTTTGTGTACACCGTCTACCTCAAATCTCACACCCCACTTCACTGCTTCTTGATGTCTTCATGCCACAAGGTTGCAAGTACAGTTGGACCAATTCTGGCAGAGTTTTGTAGCGTTTTACCTGGACACACTGACATGTCTTATACGTCCAGCTCTTTCTCTCGCTCTGCCTGTGTGTGTCGATTGTGCAAAAGGGACATGGGACTGAAGGTCCGAGAGCACTTTGTTTACTGGTACTTTCTGATGTCCAAGCTGCAAGTGAGCCCGCAGGTTAGGCCGGTCAGCAAATGCCTCACGGCTTCAGGGCTTGATATGTATGAAATCATCAGTTGTAAATGTTTTAATGATATCAGCCTTATCTATTATTACATACATAGTATCCTGTTTATATAATATATTCTTTAAATTGTCAATCTGGCACAAAAACATATATACACATCAGCTACGTAACATATACATACTAGTCAACTAGGTCAAATATTTGTAAATTTTTGGGGGAAAAAAAATTGGTCAGGAAAATAATTGTTGCTATAATTGGTAGCATTTTACTTGACACATTCCCACGTTGCACAAGTTAGCATCTCCTAATTATCTGCACCGTCGCTGCCAAGGCTCTGTAGAATGCTGCCCTCTGTGGATGCAGTCTTATCTTGACCAAATCCAATGAGGTATGAGCGCCCCAGTGCCAGAAGCCAGCATCAAGCCAGCATCTGCTGCAATGGGGTGATGCTCCCTGACGAGGGCAAAGTCTGCATGTCCACTATCCTACCAACCTGCCCGCTGGCCCCCATTAATGAAAGCTGCCTCTCGTGCTCTTTATCGAGCACCCCAGGAGCCCGGGGCAGGGAACAAAGACACTGTTAATGACTGAATGATCATTGGATCTGGACTTGTCGCAGATAACTAAAAACCTATTACTTTCATATTTTGCACATTAGAAACAAGAAAATAATGAGTGTTTTTTAATAGATTGTGCTGCCAAATTGTCATCTATTTAGATTCTAGGTCTTATTGAAACAATTCTGATCAAGAAGAAAGCTCCTAGCTTTCCTAGATGTGCTACAAGTGCCATGTTATGTCCTTCCACCAAGTGATCCACCGCCAAGAGTAGTCTCTCTCTCTGTGTCTTGTTTTGGGAAAGGTTCATTAGTGAATCTCATTCAAGTCAGTGTAGTGAAATTACAGCACAGGATTACGCATCAGTCAAACCAGTCAATGATGCAACATCGTAGACTATAAAACAGCTTGAGCAACTCTTTAATCTTTAGTCTATTATTTGTATATATTTTTTAAGGTTATTAATTTTTATGGAACAGTTTAAAGACGTGAACATCTTTAGCAAACATCTTGCTCTCACAACACCCATAGAAGTATCACATTAAAGACTCTGACACATCCTCCCATGTAAGTAACACACTTTGAAAATAGCTCTTGACTCTATCTTGTGGAACTCTGATGTAATACAGGTGATTCAAACTTGAAGCTGCTCCTTTAACTAGATATGATACTGTTAATTCAGGTGATTTAAACTGTAAATGGTAAAGTTATTGTTTATGCTTCATATTCTTTACCATGATTACAGGTATAGCAGCCTAGCTCACACCTCTCACACAACTCTCTCTTTCTTTCTTTCTTTCCTAGGTCACGAAGCGGAAGCGGAAGTACAAGCGCACAATGGCCGATAGTGAGACGAATCGTGTTGCCGTCATCGTCGAAGAACTCCAGGCACTCGACAAGCAGATCCAGAAACTCCTGTCCAGAAGAAGGTACCTCAGAGGTTTGAAGGCTCGGCTGCAGGATAAACCATCCTCGACATCTGATGGCGACGCAACATTAACCCAACCTCGTGCCGCCCAATTTCAAGGACAAGTAAGCTTCACCCCCGCGCCTCGAAGGAGCGACGACGACGCCGATGAAGGCCTTGGCGTATTTCAGACATGCAGGCGGGGGTTCAAGGCTAGAACACCTCTATCGGCACAGGCGAGCATCCCAGTCCAGAACCGGTTCGACCCTCTCCGCGTCCCCAGTTTGCCTTCAACCCCGGGTGATATAATCGTGGTAGGTGATTCGATAGTACGAAACCTTAATATCACATGCCCTAATCAAAAATCTTTTGTTTCTTGTTTTCCGTGCTCGAGTCGAGACGTGATGAGACGGGCACCGACCATCTTCGAGAAACACAAGAGGGCAGTTGGATCCATCATTTTACACGCCGGCGTAAATGACATAAGGCACCGACAGTCTGAGATTCTCAAGGCTGACTTCGCAGCACTAATTAAAGACACGAAGGAGAGGACCCCATCGGCAAAAATTTTCATCTCGGTCCACTACCTCTCGTCAGGACGATCAAATGAATACTACAGTCGTCTGCTGGGTTTAAACAACTGGCTGAGAGGCTTCTCGAGACTCAAGACATCGGGTTTATCGACAACTGGGACCTTTTTGGGAAAGGCCACGCTTCTTCAAGCGGGATGGACTGCATCCGAATAGATTTGGCGCCCGGGTCCTCTCCAAAAACATCGCTAAGGTAATTCGTCTATCTTGACTGTCTGTTTCTACTTTAAACCCCTTCCGTAATGCTACTGCTTTGATAGGACATAATGGCTTAATAAAGTCTTCCGTAAAGTGCACAACATTAATAATCTAATAACCAATCTTAATGCACGTAAAAATCTAGGCAGCGGCATAAACACCAATAATTTAATTGCAATTACTACTTTAGATCAACAATGCATTAAAACTATAAAACAGATTGTAGATTACATAAAAATACACACAGAGCGGCGCTAAAAAAATAATTTAGTTTTGTTCCAATAACTAATAACGCATAGAATTCAGCTCTGCCCTCGAAACATTAAATATGGCACTATTAAATGTTAGAGCTTTAACTAACAAGACATTTTTATAACGATCTTATTAGTGATAGAAACATTGATTTTATTGCACTAAATGAAACATGGCTTAATTCAGACGGCGCAGCTGTTTTTCGAATCTGCGCTCCGGATTACAGTTTTACTCGTGCAGACCGCCAGGAAAAAGGGGCGGATTGGCAAACATTTACTCGAGCCGTTAAAATGTAAAGATGTTAGTTTTGGTAAATTTAAGTCCTTTGAGTATCTCGCCGTTGTTATTCATGGAGATTCTCACGTTCTAGTATTATCCGTGTATAGACCTCCTAAATTTAAGCGTCTTTCTTTGAGGAATTCTCTGACTTAATGTCAATTTTAATTACAACTATGACACACTCTTAATAGTGGCGACTTTAACTTTCATATCGATAATCAGTGTGACCTAAAAGTAAAGGAAATCACGAACCTCCTGGACTCTTTTGATTTGAGACAGCTCGTTAATCAGCCTACACATAAAGCAGGTCATACGTTAGACTTAGTATTACTAAAGGACTAAAGTTGATATAAAGCAGATCATTGATATTGGTCTATCAGACCATTTCTTCTACTATTTAATATAGAAATAATGATAGAAAACATTCATGAGAAGCATATTGTTAAAAAACGCTTCTTTGACTCATCAGCAGCTTTAAAACTTACAAACATTCTAAGCAATCAGTCCGTTTATAGTGCCAGCTATAATAGCGAGGATAATGTAAATAGTAAAGTGGAAAACTTTAATTCTAAAGTAAGAGCTGCTGTTGACATAGTTGCACCTGAAAAGACAGTTAAAAATCTTCTAGCATTGTTATACCATGGAAGACCCAAAGAGTGTCTGATTTAAAGAGAACATGTCATAGAGCTGAGCGTAAATGGAGGAAAACTAAAATAACTATCCATTATGAGATATTGAAGGTTAAAATAACAGAATACAATAACACAGTCCGTCTTGAGAGGCTGCTATTTCTCTAAGATTATAAACAACAATGCTAGTAATCCCAGAGTCTTATTTTCTACAATTGATCGTCTGTTAAACCCAGGTAACACAAAGGAATGCCCCAGAATACTTCCAGTGAAACCTGTGAGAACATTGCTGTATTTTTCAATCAAAAATTAAGGATATTAGAAATAACATAGTACATCTCCCCAACACTGGAACCTCCTAAGCCCAGTACTCCATTATAAACAAATTAAATTCTTTCACCAGGATAGATTTACCTGATTTACATAGAATAATCTCTCAACTGAAACCCTCCACCTGCGTCCTTGACCCAATACCAACAAGGTTTTTCAAAGAAGTATCAGCGCGCTAATTGATAATATTCTTGACATAGTAAATTGTCATTAGATAGGGGTCTTTCCCAGACTGTCTTAAGACTGCTGTAGTTAAACCCCTACTCAAGAAAAATAATCTTGACCCCTCTGCTTTGAAAATTTTAGACCCATCTCTAACCTGCCCTTCTTAAGTAAAATTCTAGAGAAGGCAGTCATTATGCAGTTAAATGACCACCTAATAAACATGCTATTCTTGATAAATTTCAGTCAGGTTTTAGAACAAATCACAGCACAGAAACTGCACTCGTTAAAGTAGTAAATGACTTGGTAAATGCAGACAGAGGCCATTTATCTGTTCTCATCCTCTTAGATCTGAGTGCTGCATTTGACACCATTGATCACAATATTCTTAGAAATCGCCTTAGTCAATGGGTGGGCCTCTCTGGCAGTGTCTTAAATTGGTTTGAATCCTACCTGGCAGGGAGAAAATTCTTTGTTAGTTGTGGTAATCACAACTCAAAGACACATGATATCTATATGGTGTTCCACAAGGCTCTATCCTGGGTCCGCTGCTCTTCTCAATCTACATGCTTCCGTTAGGTCAGATTATCTCAGGTTACAACGTGAGCTACCACAGCTATGCTGATGACACACAGCTGTACTTATCAATAGCACCTGATGACACCGACTCTCTGGATTCACTAACACAATGTCTTACTGGGATTTCTGAATGGATGAATAGTAATTTTCTCAAACTAAATAAAAGAAAACTGAAATTTATTGATTGGCAATAATGGATTCAATGAGGTTATCAGAAATAAACTTGATGCATTAGGATTAAAAGTTAAGACGGAAGTAAAAACTTAGGGGTAACGTTGACTGTAATCTGAATTTTAAATCACATATTCATCAGACCACTAGGACAGCATTTTTCACTTAAGAAACATAGCAAAAGTTAGACCTCTTATATCATTAGATGCTGAGAAATTAATTCACGCTTTTGTTTTCAGTCGACTAGATTACTGTAACGCACTCCTCTCAGGACTACCCAAAAAGACATAAATCATTTGCAACGAGTGCAGAATGCAGCTGCTAGAATCCTAACTAGGAAAAGAAAATCCGAACACATTTCTCCAGTTTTGATGTCACTACACTGGTTACCTGTGTCATTCAGGATTGACTTTAAAATTCTGCTTATGGTTTATAAAGCCTTAAATAATCTCGCTCCATCTTATATATCGGAATGTCTGACACCTTATATTCCAAATCGTAACCTTAGATCTCAAATGAGTGTCTCCTTAGAATTCCAAAACTAAACTTAAAAGAAGTGGTGAGGCGGCCTTCTGCTGCTATGCACCTAAAATCTGGAATAGCCTGCCAATAGGAATTCACCAGGCTAATACAGCAGAGCACTTTAAAACACTGCTGAAAACACATTACTTTAACATGGCCTTTTATAACTTCACTTTAACTTAATCCTGATACTCTGTATGTTCAATTCATCATAATAACTATTCATGGTGGCTCTAAAACCGTACTGACCCCTCTCTCTTCTGTTTCTTTTCCGGTTTTTGTGGTGGCGGCCTGCGCCACCACCTACTCAAAGCATCATGATGCCCAACATTGATGGACTAAAAGCCAGAAGTCCACGATCATCATCATCATCATCAAACCTTCCATGAAACCATAAATACAAAGAGGACTGCTTCATTTATGTTAGGTAGATTGCCCAGAGGGGACTGGGTGGTCTCATGGCCTGGAATCCCTGCAGATTTTATTATTTTTCTCCGGCCGTCTGGAGTTTTTTGTTTTTCTGTCCCCTGGCCATTGGACCTTACTCTTATTCTATGTTAATTAATGTTGACTTATTTTCTTTTCTTACTGTGTCTCTTATTTCTCTAACCCCCCTTCATAATTTTAAACACTTCAATTATGTCAACTCTTAATCTTCTTTTGCTTAAACTGTATAGCAGAGCAAATTCAAACTGGTCTGCCACAGTACTTCAAATATTATATCAGTTAGAGCATTTGAGTGGATATGCTCATTTTTTATGGGTCCCAGCACATAAAGGAGTCAAAGGAAACAAAATTGTTGATGATTTGGCAATAAAAGCAGCTAAACATCTTATATTATTGAATTTGAATTAGCATTCAGTAAATCAGAAGTTAACAGACTGACGTGAATAAAAATCGATGAGATGTGGCAAATCATTTGGGACACTGACAGTAAGGGAAGGCATATGTACA
>NW_024380065.1:0-54221 GCF_016835505.1 Polypterus senegalus
AGAAATGAACTGTTTTGAAAGTTTCCGTTGGAAAACAAGGTATCCCCATTTTACAAAAGTTTTTTTTTGGGGCTTGAAAAATGTTATGATGAATTCAGGTTACCTTAACCTAACTCTGTGGAATGTCAAAAAACCTTTGGGAAAACAGTTCTAAATGATGAAACCCCCCGTACCCCTTTTGGTTAAGAACTGTTTTGAGCCACAACTGTTTTTCAAAAGGGACTTCAAATCTCAATTCACTTATTGAAATCCCGACTTGCATTGGGGAAAAAAAAGTTGTGTGAAATTAATGAGTTTAACCTATGTTGTGAAACCACTTGAAAACATCAGCCCTAGTTTTTTCAGAAAAGAATTTTTGAACAGTTTCCCCGGTGGAAAACAAGGCGCACACATGTGTAAACAAAGTTATTTTCAGGCCCGAAATTATGGTGAAATAAGGTTACCTTCAACCTAACGCTGTGTGTCAAAGACCTGGGTTCTAAAAGATGAAACCCCCCCACCCTTTTGGTTAAGAACTGTTTGATGGTTTCCCCAAATGTTTTTTAAAATGCACTTCCCTCTTTAAAATCGCCTTTGAAACCCCATTAACCTTTCAATGGGCAAAACTGAAGGTGAGTGAAACTCAATGAGTCTTAACTTAGTTTTGAAACCACTTGAAATACATTTTAAAATAGTTTTAACAGAAATGAATGTTTTGAACAGTTTCCCCGGGGGAAAACAAGGCGCACACATGTGTACAAAAGTGAATTTAGGGCCCGAAACGCCAAAAGGGAAATAAGGTTACCTTCAAACTAACGCTGTGTAAAGTCAAAAATATGGTAAAAAAGTTCTAAATGATAAAATCCCCGATTATGGTTAAGAACTGTTTGATGGTTTCCCCAAATGTTTTTTATAGTGCACTTCACATCTTTAAACCCCACTTTTTTAAACCCCAAACTTTCAATGGACAAAAAATAAATTGATGAAACTCAATGAGTCTTAACTTATGTTGTAAACCCCTTGAAACAGATCTGGACATAGTTTTTCAGAAATGAACTGTTTTGAAAGTTTCCCCTTAAAACAAGCCGTCACAGATGAGTACACAAAATTGTTTTCTGGTTTTAAAAAAGGGTTTTGATGAAGTCAGGGTTTCCTTCAACTCTAACTCTGTGGAAAGTCAAAATACCTGGTAAAGGACTAAAAAGATGAAACCCCCCGTACCCTTTATGGTTAAGAATATTTGGGTGGTTTCAACATTTTTCAAAGTGCACTAACTCAAACCAGCTTTTGAAAACCCCTTGAGTTGTATTGGGGAAAAATGGTTTAGTTAAATTTAATGAGTCTTTAAATTATGTTGTAAAGCTGAAACACTTTTAAAAATTTCCATATTTTTTACAGAAATGAACTGTTTTTAACAGTTTTGGTGGAAAAAATGGGGTCACAAATGTGTAAAAAAGTGAATTTCGGCCCCGGGGAAAACCATGGTGAAATAAGGTACCTTCAACTCTAACCTTTTAAAGTCCCAAAAAATAAAAAGTTCTAAATGATAAAATCCCCAGTACCCTTTTTGTTAAGAACTGTTTGATGGTTTTCCCAACCTTTTAAAAGTGCACTTCCCTCTTAAACTCACTTTTTTAAATCCCCCTTAACTTTCAAATGACAAAAAATGAAGGTGAGGAAACCAATGAGTCTTAACTTATGGGAAACCACTTGAAATACATCAGGACATATTTTACAGAAAAATTTTTTTAAATTTTTGTTGGAAAACATACCCCCCAATGTGTAAAAATTGTTTTCGGGTTTTTGAAAATTTATGATGAATTCAGGTTCTAACCTTAACTCTTAATTCAAAACCTTTGGTTGCAGTTTTTAAATGAGAAACCCCATTACCCCTTTTGGTTAAAACCCTTTTAAATTTTTAAACTGTTTTCAAAATGACTTTTAAAATCTCAACCACTTTTAAACTTTTATTCAGGCCAAACTAAATTTGAAATAAAGATTTAACTTTTAGTTTTGAAACCCCCAAAAAAAAATAGCTAATAGTTTTACAGAAAGAACTGTTTTTAAAGTTTCCTTGGCAAGGGGCACCATTTAAACAAATTATTTTCAGGTAAACGTCTTTGGTGGGAAATAAGGTTTTCAATTAACGTTGAAAGTCAAAGTACTGGTAAAAGCAGTTTTAAAGGATGAAATCCCCCCTACCCTTATGGGAAAACTGTTTAGGTTTAATGTTTTTTAAATCACTTAATTTAAATCACCTTTTTTAAATCCCCTTAACTTCAATACAAAAACTGAAGGGATGGGAAACTAATGAGTCTTAACTTTTATGTTGTAAACCCTTGAAAAACACTTAACATAGTTTTTACAGAAATGAAATGTTTTAAAAGTTTCCTGTTGGGAAAACAAGGAACAATGGGACACAAAGGTTTTTAGGTCTTAAAAGTGTTATGATGAATTGGGACCCTTTTTCCAACTCTGTGGAAGTCAAAATACTCTGGAAAAGGGAGTTCTAAATGATGAAACCCCAGTACCTTATGGTTAAGAACCCTTTTATGGTTTTCCAACTGTTTTTCAAAGTGCATTAACATCTCAACTCATTTTGAAATCCCCTTTTATTGCATTAAAAATTAAGGAGTAAATCAAGAGTCTTAACTTCTATGTTGTGAAACCACTTAAAACATCTGGAATATTTTTTAAGAAAAGAACTGTTTTGAACAGTTTCCGTGGAAAAAACCGCACAATGGGACAAAAAAGTTTTTTGGCTTTAAAAGGTTTTGTGAATAGGGTTTCCCTTTAACTCCCCGGAAAGTCAAAATTTGGAAACAGTTCTAAATGATAAACCCCCGTACCCTTATGGTTAAGAACTTTTGGATGGTTTCCCCAAATGTTTTCAAAGTGACTCATTCAAAATCCCTTTTTTAAAAATCCCCTTATTTCATTTGGGCAAAACTGGTTGGTTAAATTAAAGTTTAACTTTATTTTGAAACCATTTAAAAAATCTGAAAAAAGTTTTTTCAGAAAAGAACTGTTTTGAAAGTTTCCCCGGGGGAAAACAAGGCGTCCACATGTGTACACAAAGTAATTTCGGCCCCAAACCCCATGGTGAAATAAGGTTACTTCAAAAACGCTGTGTAAAGTCAAAAATTTTGGTAAAAAAGTTCAAATATAAAAACCCCAGACCCTTATGGTTAAGAACTGTTTGATGGTTTCCCCCCTGTTTTTTAAAGTGACTTACATCTTAACCCCACTTTTTAAATCCCCCTTAATTGCAAGGAAAAACTGGTTTAGTAAATAATGAGTTTAATTTTTTGAAACATTTGAAACACATCAAAGTTTTTTTCAGAAAAAGAACTGTTTTGAAAGTTTGGGGAAAAAAGGGGCACACATGTACACAAAATTATTTCAGGCCCGAAACGCGTATGGTGAAATAAGGTTTCCTTAACTCAACGCTGTAAAGTCAAAAACTATGGTAAAAAGCTAAAAATAAATCCCCGCCCTTGGTTAAGAACGTTGATGGTTTCCCCCCTTTTTTCAAAAGTAATTCAAAAACTAAAATCAAATTGAAATTTCCATTATTGCATTGCAAAAACTGAAGTTTAGTTAAATTTAATGAGTCTTAAATTTATGTTGTGAAAAAATTTGAAAACATCTGCAATAGTTTTTACAGAAATGAACTGTTTTGAACAGTTTCCGGGGGAAAAAAGGTTCCACATGTTTACAAAGTGTTTCGCCCCGGGTTTGGTGAAATAAGGACCCCCAACTCTAACCTGTGAAAGCAAAACTTTTGGGAAAAACAGTTCTAAATGATAAAAAACCCAGTACCCTTTTTGGTTTAAAAATGTTTGGGTGGTTTCCCCCCTTTTTTCAAGTGCATTACATCTTAAACTCACTTTTGAACCCCCCTTAATTGCAATAAAAAACTGAAGGTGAGTAAATAATGAGTTTAACTTTATGTTTGAAACCATTAAAACATTCAATATTTTTACAGAAATGAACTGTTTTGAACAGTTTCCTGTTGGAAAACAAGGTTCACACATGTGTAAAAAAGTTTTTTTCAGGTTTAAAAAAATGTTTTGTGAATTCAGGGTTTCCTTCAACTTAACTCTGTGGAAGTCAAAATTCTGGTAAAGGCAGTTTTAAATGATGCCCCAGTACCCTTTGGGTTTAAAAACTGTTTGGTGGTTTCCACTGTTTTTTAAAGGCACCCAAAATCTCAAACTCAAATTTTGAATTCCTTGATTGCATTTCAAAAATAAGTTGAGTTAAATTTTTTGAGTTAATTTTATGTTGTGAAACCACTTAAAAAAAATCGACATAGTTTTTTTAGAAATGAACTGTTTTGAACAGTTTCCGGTAAAAAAGGTTCACACATTTTACACAAAGTGTTTTCAGCTTAAAGTTATGGTGAATTCAGGTTACCTTCAACCTAACTCTGTGGGAAAATCAAAATACCTGGTAAAGGGTTCTAAATGATGAACCCCCCGACTTTTTGGGTTTAAAAACTGTTTGGTATGGTTTCCCAACTGTTTTTCAAAGTGCACTTTAACATCTCAAACTCAACGTTTGAAATTCCTATTGAGTTGCATTGGGCAAAAACTGAAGTTGAGTTAAATTTAATGAGTCTTAAATTTTATGTTGTGAAAAAAACTTTGAACACATCTGGCGACATAGTTTTTACAGAAATTAACTGTTTTGAACAGTTTCCTGGTGGAAAACAAGCCGTCACAGATGTGTACACAAAGTTGTTTTCAAGTCTTGAAAAGTGTTATGATGAAGTCAGGTTACCTTCAACTCTAACTCTGTGAAAGTCAAAATACTCTGGTAAAGGCAGTTCAAAATGATGAAACCCCAGTACCCTTTATGGTTAAGAACTGTTTGATGGTTTCCCAACTGTTTTTCAAAGTTCAATTCACTCAAACTCAGCTTTTGAAAATCCTATTGAGTTGCATTTGGCAAAAACTGAAGTTGAGTTAAATTCTAATGAGTCTTTAACTTCTATGTTGTAGAAAGTTGAACACTTGAAACACATCTATGCATATAGTTTTTACAGAAATGAACTGTTTTGAACAGTTTCCTGGTGGAAAACAAGGCGCCACACATGTGTACACAAAGTGAATTTCAGGTCCTGGAAACGCTGCTTATGGTGAAATAAGGTTACCTTCAACTCTAACGCTGTGTGCAAAGTCAAAATAATATGAAACAGTTCTGTAAATGATAAAAATCCCTTAGCACCTCTTAAGTGGTTAAGAACTGCTTGATGGTTTCCCAACTGTTTTTTCATAGTGCACTTCACATCTTAAACTCACTTTTTGAAATCTCCTTTAACTTGCAATGGACAAAAACTGAAGTTGAGTGAAACTCAATGAGTCTTAACTTCTATGTTGTGAAAATAGACTTGAAACACATCTAAGTACATAGTTTTTACAGAAATGAACTGTTTTGAACAGTTTCCTGGTGGAAAAACAAGGCGTCACACATGTGTGTAAACAAAGTTATTTTCAGGCCCTGGAACGCTATGGTGAAATAAGGTTCTTCAACCTAACGCTGTGTAAAGTCAAAAAAATACTCTGGTAAAAGCAGTTCAAATGATGAAATCCCCAGCACCCTTTATGGTTAAGAACTGTTTGGATGGTTTCCCAACTGTTTTCAAAGTGCACTTCAACATCTCAAACTCACTTTTGAAATCCCCTTGACTTGCATTGGGCCAAATCTAAAGTTGACTGAAACTCAATGAGTCTTAACTTCTATGTTGTGAAACCACTTGAAAACATCAGCGTATATAGTTTTTTTACAGAAATGGAACTGTTTTGAACAGTTTCCAGGAAAACAAGCCGTCACAAATGTGTACACAAAGTTGTTTTCAGGTCTTGAAAAGTGTTATGACCTCAGGTTACCTTCTTCATCTCAAACTCTGTGGAAAGTCAAAATACTCTGGTAAAGGCAGTTCGATGAAACCCCCAGTTCCCTTTGCGGTATGGTTAAGAACTGTTTGATGGTTTCCTCAACTGTTTTTCAAAGTGCAATTCATCTTAAACTCACCTTTTGAAACTCCCCTATTAACTTGTAATGGGAAAAACTGAAGTTGAGTGAAACTCAATGAGTCTTAACTTCTATGTTGTGAAACCACTTGAAACACATCTGTGACATAGTTTTTTTACAGAAATGAACTGTTTTGAACAGTTTCCTGGTGGAAAACAAGGCGTCACACATGTGTACAAAAAGAGAATTTCAGGTTCCTGATACGCGCGCTATGGTGAAATAAGGTTACCTTCAACTCTAGCGCTGTGTAAAGTCAAAATACTCTGGTAAAAACAGTTCTAAATGATGAAACTCCTCAGTACCCTCTTATGGTTAAGAACTGTTTTGGATGGTTTCCCACCTGTTTTTCAAAGTGCAATTCATATCTTAAACTCACAGTTTTGAAAATTTATTGAGGCATTAAGACAAAACTGAAGTTGAGTCAATTGAAATGAGTCTTAACTATGTTGTGAAAGTTGAAACCACTTGAAACACATCTGCGACATAGTTTTTTACAGAAATGAACTGTTTTGAACAGTTTCCTGGTGGAAAACAAGGCGTCACACATGTGTACACAAAGTTATTTCAGGCCCTAAGAAACGTGTTATGGTGAATAGGTTACCTTCAACTCTAACGCTGTGTGAAAGTCAAAGTAATCTGGTAAAGTAAAGTTCTAAATGATGAAATCCCCCAGTACCCTTATGGTTAAGAACTGTTTGGATGGTTTCCCAACTGTTTTTCAAAGTGCACTTTCACATCTTAAACTCACCTTTGAAATCCCTATTAATGGTTAAATGGACAAAAACTGAAGGTGAGTGAAATCAATGAGTCTTAACTTCTATGTTGTGAAACCACTTGAAACACATCTGGCGACATATGTTTTTACAGAAATGAACTGTTTTGAACAGTTTCCTGGTGGAAAACAAGCGTCACACATGTGTACACAAAGTTATTTTCAGGTCCTGAAATGCAAGTATGGTGAAATAAGGTTACCTTCAACTCTAACGCTGTGTAAAGTCAAAAATACTCTGGTAAAAGCAGTTCTAAATGATGAAATCCCCAGTACCCTTATGGTTAAGAACTGTTTGGATGGTTTCCCAACTGTTTGTTTTTTCAAAGTGCACTTCACATCTTAAACTCACTTTTTGAAATCCTCATTAATCCTGCAATGGACAAAACTGAAGTTGAGTGAAACTCAATGAGTCTTAACTTCTATGTTGTGAAACCACTTGAAAACACATTCGTGACATAGTTTTTACAGAAATGAACTGTTTTGAACAGTTTCCTGGTGGAAAACAAGGCGTCACGCATGTGTACACAAAGTTGTTTTCAGGCTTGGTGAAAGCGTTATGACGTAGGCTACCTTCAACTCCTAACTCTGTGGAAAGTCAAAATACTCTGGTAAAAGCAGTTCTAAATGATGAAATCCCCAGTACCCTTATGGTTAAGAACTGTTTGGATGGTTTCCCAACTGTTTTTCAAAGTAGCACTTCAACATCTCAAACTCACTTTTGAAATCCCCATTGAACTTGCATTGGACAAAAACTGAAGTTGAGTGAAACTCAATGAGTCTTAACTTCTATGTTGTGAAACCACTTGAAATCACATCTGGCGCATATAGTTTTTACAGAAATGAACTGTTTTGAACAGTTTCCTGGTGGAAAACAAGCCGTCACACATGTGTACACAAAGTTGAATTTTAGGCCCTGAAACGCTATGGTGATGAATTAAGGTTACCTTCAACTCTAACTCTGTGTAAAGTCAAAATACTCTGGTAAAAGCAGTTCTAAATGATAAAAACCCCCAGTACCCTTATGGTTAAGAACTATTTTGATGGTTTCCCCAACTGTTTTTCAAAGTGCACTTTCACATCTCAAACTCACTTTTGAAATCCTATTGACTTGCATTGGACCAAAACTGAAGTTGAAAGTGAAACTCAATGAGTCTTAACTTCTATGTTGTGAAACACTTGAAACATCATCCTGCGACATAGTTTTTACAGAAATGAACTGTTTTGAACAGTTTCCTGGTGGAAAACAAGGCGTCACACATGTGTACACAAAGTTGTTTTCAGGTCCTGAAAAGCGTTATGATGAAATCAGGTTACCTTCAACTCTAACGCTGTGGAAAGTCAAAATACTATGGTAAAGGCAGTTCTAAATGATGAAACCTCCAGTACCTTCTTTATGGTTAAGAACTGTTTGGATGGTTTCCCAACTGTTTTCTTTCAAAGTGCGTACTTCAACATCTTAAACTCAGCTTTTGAAAATCCCCATTAACTTACAATGGACAAAAACTGAAGTTGAGTGAAACTCAATGAGTCTTAACTTCTATGTTGTGAAAGTTGACCACTTGAAACACATCTGCGACATAGTTTTTACAGAAACAAACTGTTTTGAACAGTTTCCTGGTGGAAAACAAAAGGCCACACATGTGTACACAAAGTGATTTTCAGGCCCTGAAACGCGTTATGGTGAAATAAGGTTACCTTCAACTCTAACGCTGTGGAAAGTCAAAATACTCTGGTAAAAGCAGTTCTAAATGATGAAATCCCAATACCCTTATGGTTAAGAACTGTTTTGATGGTTTCCCACTGTTTTTCAAAGTGCAATTCAACATCTTAAACTCACCCTTTGAAATTCCTATTAAGTGGTGAATGGGACAAAACTGAAGCTGAGTGGAAATTTAATGAGTCTTAACTTCTATGTGGTGAAACCATTTGAAACACATCTGCGACATAGTGTTTACAGAAATGAACTGTTTTGAACAGTTTCCTGGTGGAAAACAAGGCGTCACAGACGTGTACACAAACTTATTTTCAGGCCCTGATACTGCCACGTTATGGTGAAATAGGTTACCTTCAACTCTAACGCTGTGTAAAGTCAAAATACTCTGGTAAAAGGCAGTTCTAAATGATGAAATCCCAGTACCCTTATGGTTAAGAATTGTTTTGATGGTTTCCCCCACTGTTTTTCAAAGTGCACTTCAACATCTCAAACTCCAGCTTTTTGAAAACTTATTGACTTGCATTGGGCAAAAACTGAAGTTGAGTGAAACTCAATGAGTCTTAACTTCTATGTTGTGAAAGTTGACCACTTGAAAACACATCTGCGACATAGTTTTTACAGAAATGAACTGTTTTGAACAGTTTCCTGGTGGAAAACAAGGCGTCACACATGTGTACACACAAAGTGAATTTCAGGCCCTTGAAAGCGCGTTATGGTGAATTCAGGTTACCTTCAACTCTAACTCTGTGGAAAGTCAAAATACTCTGGTAAAAGCAGTTCTAAATGATAAATCCCAGCGCCCTTATTGCTAAGAACTGCTTTGGATGGTTTCCCAACTGTTTTTCAAAGTGCACTTCAACATCTCAAACTCACTTTTGAAATCCCCATTGACTGCGGTATTGGATGCAAATCTGAAGTTGAGTGAAACTCAATGAGTCTTAACTTCTATGTTGTGAAACCACTTGAAACACATCTCTGCGACATAGTTTTTGCTACAGAAATGAACTGTTTTGAACAGTTTCCTGGTGGAAAACAAGGTACCACATGTGTACAAAGTGTGGTTTTCTTTCAGGTCTTGAAAGTACATATGATGAATTCAGGTTACTCCTCAACTCTAACTCTGTGGAAAGTCAAAATACTCTGGTAAAGGCAGTTCTAAAATGATGAAATCCCCAGTACCCTTATGGTTAAGAACTATTTGGATGGTTTCCCAACTGTTTTCAAAGTGCACTTCAACATCTCAAACTCACCTTTTGAAATCCCCTATTGATCTTGCATTGGGCAAAACTGAAGTTGAAGTTAAACTCAATGAGTCTTTAACTTCTATGTTGTGAAACCACTTGAAAACACATCAGCGACATAGTTTTTTACAGAAATGAACTGTTTTGAACAGTTTCCTGTGGAAAAACAAGGCTACACACATGTGTAAACAAAGGAATTTTCAGGCCCTGAAACGTTATGGTGAAATAAGGTTACCTTCAACTCTAACTCTTGTAAAGTCAAAATACTCTGGTAAAAAGCAGTTCTAAATGATGAAATCCCACCAGTACCCTTATAGGTTAAGAACTGTTTGGATGGTTTCCCAACTGTTTTTCAAAGTGAACTTCAACATCTCAAACTCACTTTTTAAATCCTTCTTTGCTTTGCAATGGGCCAAAACTGAAGTGTGAGTGAAACTCAATGAGTCTTAACTTCTATGTTGTGTAAACACTTGAAAAACACATCTGCGACATAGTTTTTACAGAAATGAACTGTTTTGAACAGTTTCCTGGTGGAAAAACAAGGCGTCACACATGTGTACACAAAAGTTATTTTCAGGCCCTGAAACGCCAAGTATATGTGCGGAAATAAGGTTACCTTCAACTCTAACGCTGTGTAAAGTCAAAATACTCTCGTAAAAGCAGTTCTAAATGATGAAATCCCCAGTACCCTTTATGGTTAAGAACTGTTTGGATGGTTTCCCAACTGTTTTTCAAAGTGCAATTCAACATCTTAAACTCACTTTTGAAATCCCCATTGAGTTGCATTGGGCAAAAACTGAAGTTGAGTTAAACCTTTAATGAGTCTTAACTTCTATGTTGTGAAACCACTTGAAACACATCTGCGACATAGTTTTTACAGAAATGAACTGTTTTGAACAGTTTCCTGGTGGAAAGCAAGGCGTCAGAAGCAGTGTACACAAAGTTGTTTTCAGGCCCTGAAAAAGCGTTATGGTGAAATAAGGTTACCTCTCAACTCTAACGCTGTGGTAAGTCGCGTATTCTGGTAAAGGCAGTTCTAAATGATGAAATCCCCAGTACCCTTTATAGTTAAGAACTGTTTGGATGGTTTCCCAACTGTTTTTCAAAGTGCACTTCAACATCTTAAACTCACTTTTGAAATCCCATTGAGTTGTATCATTGGACAAAAACTGAAGTTGAGTGAAACTCAATGAGTCTTAACTTCTATGTTGAAAGTTGAAACCACTTGAAACACATCTGCGACATAGTTTTTACAGAAATGAACTGTTTTGAACAGCTTCCTGGTTGGAAAACAAGGCGTCACACATGTGTACAAAAGTGAATTTCAGGCCCTGAAGCAGCTATGGTGAAATAAGGTTACCTTCAACTCTAACGCTGTGTAAAGTCAAAATACTCTGGTAAAAGCAGTTCTAAATGATGAAATCTCCAGTACCCCTTATGATTAAGAACTATTTTGGATGGTTTCCCAACTGTTTTTCAAAGTGCACTTCACATCTCAAACTCACTTTTGAAATCCCATTAACTGTAAATGGACAAAAACTGAAGTTGAGTGAAACTCAATGAGTCTTAACTTCTATGTTGTGAAACCACTTGAAACACATCAGCGACATAGATTTTACAGAAATGAACTGTTTTGAATAGCTTCCTTGTTGGAAAACAAGGCCGTCACACATGTGTACACAAAGTTATTTTCAGGCCTCTGAAAAGTAAGTTATGGTGAAATAAGGTTACCTCTTCAACTCTAACTCTGTGTAAAGTCAAAATACTCTGGTAAAGGCAGTTCTAAATGATAAAATCCCCAGTATCTCTTATGGTTAAGAACTGTTTGGATGGTTTCCCAACTGTTTTTCAAAGTGCACTTCAACATCTCAAACTCACCTTTTGAAATCCTATTGAACTTGCAATGGGCAAAAACTGAAGTTGAGTGAAACTCAATGAGTCTTAATCTTCTATAGTTGTGAAACCACTTAAAACACATCTCTGACATAAGTTTTTTACAGAAATGAACTGTTTTGAATAGTTTCCTGGTGTGCCGCAAGGTCACACATGTGTACACAAAGTTGTTTCTTTCAGGTATTAAAAAGCGTTATGATGAATTCAAGGTTACCTTCAACTCCCTAACTCTGTGGAAAGTCAAAATACTCTGGTAAAAGCAGTTCTAAATGATGAAATCCCCAGTACCCTTATGGTTAAGAACTGTTTGATGAGTTTCACAACGTTTTTCAAAGTGCAATTCAACATCTCAAACTCATTTTGAAATCCTATTGAGTTGCATTGGGCAAAACTGAAGTTGAGTTAAATTTAATGAGTCTTAACTTCTATGTTGTGAAACCAAGTTGCTACTAACAGCATATAGTTTTTACAGAAATGAACTGTTTTGAACAGTTTCCTGGTGGAAAACAAGGGCTACACATGTGTACACAAAGTATTTTCAGGCCCTGAAACACATTATGGTGAAATAAGGTTACCTTCAACTCTAACGCTTGTGAAAGTCAAAATACCTGGTAAAAGCAGTTCTAAATGATGAAATCCCCAGTACCCTTATGGTTAAGAACTGTTTGGATGGTTTCCCAACTGTTTTTCAAAGTGCACTTCAACATCTCAAACTCACTTTTGAAATTCCTATTGAGTTGCAATGGACAAAAACTGAAGTTGAGTGAAACTCAATGAGTCTTAACTTCTATGTTGTGAAACCACTTGAAACAATACATCTGGCGCACATAGTTTTTACATGAAATGAACTGTTTGGAACAGTTTCCTGGTGGAAAACAAGCCGTCACACATGTGTACACAAAAGTTGAATTTTCAGGCCCTGAAACGCATATGGTGAAATAAGGTTACCTTCAACTCTAACGCTGTGTAAAGTCAAAATACTCTGGTAAAAGCAGTTCTAAATGATGAAATCCCCAGTACCCTTATGGTTAAGAACTTTTGGATGGTTTCCCAACTGTTTTTCAAAGTGCAATTCAACATCTTAAACTCACTTTTGAAATCCCTAATGATCTTGCATTGGGCAAAACTGAAGTTGAGTTAAATTTAATGAGTCTTAACTTCTATGTTGTGAAACCACTTGAAACACATCTGTGACATAGTTTTTTACAGAAATGAACTGTTTTGAAACAGTTTCCTGGTGGAAAACAAGGCGTCAAACGCCTGTATTACACAAAGTTGTTTTCAGGTCTTGAAAAGTGTTATGGTGAAGTAAGGTTACCTTCAACTCTAACTCTGTGGAAAGTCAAAATACTCTGGTAAAGGCAGTTCTAAATGATGAAATCCCCAGTACCCTTATGGTTAAGAACTGTTTGGATGGTTTCCCAACTGCGTTTTTCAAAGTGCACTTCAACATCTCAAACTCAGCTTTTTGAAAATCCTATTGAGCTTGACATTGGGCCAAATCTGAAGTTGAGTGAAACTCAATGAGTCTTAACTTCTATGTTGTGAAAAAGTTGAACTTGAAACACATCATGCGACATAGTTTTTTTACAGAAATGAACTGTTTTGAACAGTTTCCTGGTGGAAAACAAGGCGTCACACACATGTGTACACAAAAGTTATTTTCAGGCCCTGAAGCGCTATGGTGAAATAAGGTTACCTTCAACTCTAACGCTGTGTAAAGTCAAAATACTCTGGTAAAAGCAGTTCTAAATGATGAAATCCCCAGTACCCTTATGGTTAAGAACTGTTTGATGGTTTCCAACTGTTTTTCAAAGTGCACTTCAACATCTCAAACTCACGCTTTTGAAATCCCCATTGAGTCGCATTGGACAAAACTGAAGTTGAGTGAAACTCAATGAGTCTTAACTTCTATGTTGTGAAACCACTTGAAACACATCTGCGACATAGTTTTTTTACAGAAATGAACTGTTTTGAACAGTTTCCTGGTGGAAAACAAGCCGTCACACATGTGTACACAAAGTGATTTTCAGGCTCTGAAACGCGTTATGGTGAAATAAGGTTACCTTCAACTCTAACGCTGTGTAAAGTCAAAATACTCTGGTAAAAGCAGTTCTAAATGATGAAATCCCCAGTACCCTTATGGTTAAGAACTGTTTGATGGTTTCCCACTGTTTTCAAAGTGCAATTCAACATCTCAAACTCACCTTTGAAATTCCCATTAAGTTGCAATGGGCAAAAACTGAAGTTGAGTGAAACTCAATGAGTCTTAACTTCTATGTTGTGAAACCACTTGAAACAAATCTGTGACATAGTTTTTACAGAAATGAACTGTTTTGAACAGTTTCCTGGTGGAAAACAAGTCGTCACACATGTGTACACAAAGTTATTTTCAGGCCCTGAAACGCTGTTATGGTGAAATCAGGTTACCTTCAACTCTAACGCTGTGTAAAGTCAAAATACTCTGGTAAAAGCAGTTCTAAATGATGAAATCCCCAGTACCCTTATGGTTAAGAACTGTTTGATGGTTTCCCACTGTTTTTCAAAGTGCATTCAACATCTCAAACTCACTTTTGAAATCCTATTGAGCTTGCATTGGGCAAAAACTGAAGTTGAGTTAAATTTAATGAGTCTTAACTTCTATGTTGTGAAACCACTTGAAACACATCTGCGACATAGGTTTTTACAGAAATGAACTGTTTTGAACAGTTTCCTGGTGGAAAACAAGGCGTCACACATGTGTACACAAAGTGAATTTTCAGGCCCTGAAACGCTGCTATGGTGAAATAAGGTTACCTTCAACTCTAACGCTGTGTAAAGTCAAAATACTCTGGTAAAAGCAGTTCTAAATGATGAAATCCCCAGTACCCTTATGGTTAAGAACTGTTTGGATGGTTTCCCAACTGTTTTCAAAGTGCACTTCAACATCTCAAACTCACTTTTTGAAATCCTATTAAGTTGCATTGGGCAAAACTGAAGTTGAGTGAAACTCAATGAGTCTTAACTTCTATGTTGTGAAACCACTTGAAACACATCTGCGACATAGTTTTTACAGAAATGAACTGTTTTGAACAGTTTCCTGGTGGAAAACAAGGCGTCACACATGTGTACACAAAGTTATTTCAGGCCCTGAAACGCGTTATGGTGAAATAAGGTTACCTTCAACTCTAACACTGTGTAAAGTCAAAATACTCTGGTAAAAGCAGTTCTAAATGATGAAATCCCCAGTACCCTTATGGTTAAGAACTGTTTGGATGGTTTCCCAACTGTTTTTCAAAGTGCACTTCAACATCTAAAACTCACTTTTTGAAATCCCCATTGACTTGCATTGGGCAAAAACTAAAGTTGAGTGAAACTCAATGAGTCTTAACTTCTATGTTGTGAAACCACTTGAAAACATCTGCGACATAGTTTTTACAGAAATGAACTGTTTTGAACAGTTTCCTGGTGGAAAACAAAGCGTCACACATGTGTACACAAAGTGAATTTCAGGCCCTGAAACGCGTTATGGTGAAATAAGGTTACCTTCAACTCTAACGCTGTGTAAAGTCAAAATACTCTGGTAAAAGCAGTTCTAAATGATGAAATCCCCAGTACCCTTATGGTTAAGAACTGTTTGGATGGTTTCCCAACTGTTTTTCAAAGTGCACTTCAACATCTCAAACTCACTTTTGAAATCCCATTGAGTTGCATTGGGCAAAAACTGAAGTTGAGTTAAATTTAATGAGTCTTAACTTCTATGTTGTGAAACCACTTGAAACACATCTGGCGACATAGTTCTTTACAGAAATGAACTGTTTTGAACAGTTTCCTGGTGGAAAACAAGGCGTCACACATGTGTACACAAAGTTGTTTTCAGCCCTGAAAGCTTATGGTGAAATTAAGGTTACCTTCAACTCTAACGCTGTGTAAAGTCAAAATACTCTGGTAAAAGCAGTTCTAAATGATGAAATCCCCAGTACCCTTATGGTTAAGAACTGTTTGGATGGTTTCACCACTGTTTTCAAAGTGCAATTCAACATCTCAAACTCACTTTTTGAAATCCCCTTGAGTTGCATTGGGCAAAAACTAAAGTTGAGTGAAATTTAATGAGTCTTAACTTCTATGTTGTGAAACCACTTGAAAACCATCAGCGACATAGTTTTTTACAGAAATGAACTGTTTTGAACAGTTTCCTGGTGGAAAACAAGGCGTCACACATGTGTACACAAAGTTGTTTTCAGGCCCTTGAAACGCTTATGGTGAAATAAGGTTACCTTCAACTCTAACGCTGTGTAAAGTCAAAATACTCTGGTAAAAGCAGTTCTAAATGATGAAACCCCAAGTACCCTTATGGTTAAGAACTGTTTGGATGGTTTCCCAACTGTTTTTCAAAGTGCACTTCAACATCTCAAACTCACTTTTGAAATCCCCTATTGACTTGCATTGGGCAAAACTGAAGTTGAGTTAAACTCAATGAGTCTTAACTTCTATGTTGTGAAACCACTTGAAACACATCTGCTACATAGTTTTTACAGAAATGAACTGTTTTGAACAGTTTCCTGGTGGAAAACAAGGCGTCACACATGTGTACACAAAGTTATTTTCAGGCCTTGAAAAGTGTTATGGTGAAATAAGGTTACCTTCAACTCTAACGCTGTGTAAAGTCAAAATACTCTGGTAAAAGCAGTTCTAAATGATGAAATCCCCAGTACCCTTATGGTTAAGAACTGTTTGGATGGTTTCCCAACTGTTCTTTCAAAGTGCATTCAACATCTCAAACTCACTTTTGAAAATCCCTTTGACTTGCATTGGGCAAAACTGAAGTTGAGTGAAACTCAATGAGTCTTAACTTCTATGTTGTGAAACCACTTGAAACACATCTGCGACATAGTTTTTACAGAAATGAACTGTTTTGAACAGTTTCCTGGTGGAAAACAAGGCGTCACACATGTGTACACAAAGTGAATTTCAGGCCCTGAAACGTGTATGGTGAAATAAGGTTACCTTCAACTCTAACGCTGTGTAAAGTCAAAATACTCTGGTAAAACAGTTCTAAATGATGAAATCCCCAGTACCCTTATGGTTAAGAACTGTTTGATGGTTTCCCAACTGTTTTTCAAAGTGCACTTCAACATCTTAAACTCACTTTTGAAATCCCCATTAACTTGCAATGGAAAAACTGAAGTTGAGTGAAACTCAATGAGTCTTAACTTCTATGTTGTGAAACCACTTGAAAACACATCTGCGACATAGTTTTTTACAGAAATGAACTGTTTTGAACAGTTTCCTGGTGGAAAACAAGGCGTCACACATGTGTACACAAAGTTATTTTCAGGCCCTGAAACGCTTTATGGTGAAATAAGGTTACCTTCAACTCTAACGCTGTGTAAAGTCAAAATACTCTGGTAAAAGCAGTTCTAAATGATGAAATCCCCAGTACCCTTATGGTTAAGAACTGTTTGGATGGTTTCCCAACTGTTTTTCAAAGTGCACTTCAACATCTCAAACTCAATTTTTGAAATCCTATTGAGTTGCATTGGGCAAAAACTGAAGTTGAGTTAAATTTAATGAGTCTTAACTTCTATGTTGTGAAACCACTTGAAACACATCTGCTGACATAGTTTTTACAGAAATGAACTGTTTTGAACAGTTTCCTGGTGGAAAACAAGGCGTCATGTGTACACAAAGTTATTTCAGGCCCTGAAACGCTGTTATGGTGAAATAAGGTTACCTTCAACTCTAACGCTGTGTAAAGTCAAAATACTCTGGTAAAAGCAGTTCTAAATGATGAAATCCCCAGTACCCTTATGGTTAAGAACTGTTTGATGGTTTCCCAACTGTTTTTCAAAGTGCACTTCAACATCTCAAACTCACTTTTGAAATTCCTATTGAGTTGCATTGGGCAAAAACTGAAGTTGAGTTAAATTTAATGAGTCTTAACTTCTATGTTGTGAAACCACTTGAAACACATCTGCGACATAGTTTTTTACAGAAATGAACTGTTTTGAACAGTTTCCTGGTGAAAAACAAGGCGTCACACATGTGTACACAAAGTGAATTTTCAGGCCCTGAAACGCGTTATGGTGAAATAAGGTTACCTTCAACTCTAACGCTGTGTAAAGTCAAAATACTATGGTAAAAACAGTTCTAAATGATAAAATCCCCAGTACCCTTATGGTTAAGAACTGTTTGGATGGTTTCCCAACTGTTTTTCATAGTGCACTTCACATCTTAAACTCACTTTTGAAATCCCCATTAACTTGCAATGGACAAAAACTGAAGTTGAGTGAAACTCAATGAGTCTTAACTTCTATGTTGTGAAACCACTTGAAACACATCTGCGACATAGTTTTTACAGAAATGAACTGTTTTGAACAGTTTCCTGGTGGAAAACAAGGCGTCACACATGTGTACACAAAGTGATTTTCAGGCCCTGAAACGCTGTATGGTGAAATAAGGTTACCTTCAACTCTAACGCTGTGTAAAGTCAAAATACTCTGGTAAAAGCAGTTCTAAATGATGAAATCCCCAGTACCCTTATGGTTAAGAACTGTTTGGATGGTTTCCCAACTGTTTTTCAAAGTGCACTTCAACATCTCAAACTCACTTTTGAAAATCCTATTGAGTTGCATTGGGCCAAAACTGAAGTTGAGTGAAACTCAATGAGTCTTAACTGCTATGTTGTGAAACCACTTGAAACACATCTGCGACATAGTTTTTACAGAAATGAACTGTTTTGAACAGTTTCCTGGTGGAAAACAAGGCGTCACACATGTGTACACAAAGTGAATTTCAGGCCCTGAAACGCGCTATGGTGAAATAAGGTTACCTTCAACTCTAACGCTGTGTAAAGTCAAAATACTCTGGTAAAAGCAGTTCTAAATGATGAAATCCCCAGTACCCTTATGGTTAAGAACTGTTTGGATGGTTTCCCAACTGTTTTTCAAAGTGCACTTCAACATCTTAAACTCACTTTTTGAAATCCCCATTAACTTGCATTGGACAAAACTGAAGTTGAGTGAAACTCAATGAGTCTTAACTTCTATGTTGTGAAACCACTTGAAACACATCTGCGACATAGTTTTTACAGAAATGAACTGTTTTGAACAGTTTCCTGGTGGAAAACAAGGCGTCACACATGTGTACACAAAGTTATTTTCAGGCCCTGAAACGCGTTATGGTGAAATAAGGTTACCTTCAACTCTAACGCTGTGTAAAGTCAAAATACTCTGGTAAAAGCAGTTCTAAATGATGAAATCCCCAGTACCCTTATGGTTAAGAACTGTTTGGATGGTTTCCCAACTGTTTTTCAAAGTGCACTTCAACATCTCAAACTCACTTTTGAAATCCTATTGACTTGCATTGGGCAAAACTGAAGTTGAGTTAAATTCAATGAGTCTTAACTTCTATGTTGTGAAACCACTTGAAACACATCTGCGACATAGTTTTTACAGAAATGAACTGTTTTGAACAGTTTCCTGGTGGAAAACAAGGCGTCACACATGTGTACACAAAGTTATTTTCAGGCCCTGAAAACGTTATGGTGAAATAAGGTTACCTTCAACTCTAACGCTGTGTAAAGTCAAAATACTCTGGTAAAAGCAGTTCTAAATGATGAAATCCCCAGTACCCTTATGGTTAAGAACTGTTTGGATGGTTTCCAACTGTTTTTCAAAGTGCACTTCAACATCTCAAACTCAACTCAAACTCACTTTTGAAATCCCCATTGACTTGCATTGGGACAAAACTGAAGTTGAGTTAAACTCAATGAGTCTTAACTGCTATGTTGTGAAACCACTTGAAACACATCTGCGACATAGTTTTTTACAGAAATGAACTGTTTTGAACAGTTTCCTGGTGGAAAACAAGGCGTCACACATGTGTACACAAAGTTGTTTTCAGGCACTGAAAAGCGTTATGGTGAAATAAGGTTACCTTCAACTCTAACGCTGTGGAAAGTCAAAATACTCTGGTAAAAGCAGTTCTAAATGATGAAATCCCCAGTACCCTTATGGTTAAGAACTGTTTGATGGTTTCCCAACTGTTTTTCAAAGTGCACTTCAACATCTCAAACTCACTTTTGAAATCCTATTGACTTGCATTGGGACAAAACTGAAGTTGAGTTAAATTCAATGAGTCTTAACTGCTATGTTTTGAAACCACTTGAAACACATCTGCGACATAGTTTTTACAGAAATGAACTGTTTTGAACAGTTTCCTGGTGGAAAACAAGGCGTCACACATGTGTACACAAAGTGATTTTCAGGCCCTGAAACGCTGCTATGGTGAAATAAGGTTACCTTCAACTCTAACGCTGTGTAAAGTCAAAATACTCTGGTAAAAGCAGTTCTAAATGATGAAATCCCCAGTACCCTTATGGTTAAGAACTGTTTGGATGGTTTCCCAACTGTTTTTCAAAGTGCACTTCAACATCTTAAACTCACTTTTGAAATTCCCATTGACTTGCATTGGGCAAAACTGAAGTTGAGTTAAATTCAATGAGTCTTAACTTCTATGTTGTGAAACCACTTGAAACACATCTGCGACATAGTTTTTACAGAAATGAACTGTTTTGAACAGTTTCCTGGTGGAAAACAAGCAGTTACACATGTGTACACAAAGTGATTTTCAGGCCCTGAAACGCGTTATGGTGAAATAAGGTTACCTTCAACTCTAACGCTGTGTAAAGTCAAAATACTCTGGTAAAAGCAGTTCTAAATGATGAAATCCCCAGTACCCTTATGGTTAAGAACTGTTTGATGGTTTCCCAACTGTTTTTCAAAGTGCACTTCAACATCTCAAACTCACTTTTGAAATCCCCATTGACTTGCATTGGGCAAAACTGAAGTTGAGTTAAACTCAATGAGTCTTAACTTCTATGTTGTGAAACCACTTGAAACACATCTGCGACATAGTTTTTACAGAAATGAACTGTTTTGAACAGTTTCCTGGTGGAAAACAAGGCGTCACACATGTGTACACAAAGTTGTTTTCAGGCCCTGAAACGCGTTATGGTGAAATAAGGTTACCTTCAACTCTAACGCTGTGTAAAGTCAAAATACTCTGGTAAAAGCAGTTCTAAATGATGAAATCCCCAGTACCCTTATGGTTAAGAACTGTTTGGATGGTTTCCCAACTGTTTTTCAAAGTGCACTTCAACATCTCAAACTCACTTTTGAAATCCCCATTAACTTGCAATGGACAAAAACTGAAGTTGAGTGAAACTCAATGAGTCTTAACTTCTATGTTGTGAAACCACTTGAAACACATCTGCGACATAGTTTTTACAGAAATGAACTGTTTTGAACAGTTTCCTGGTGGAAAACAAGCCGTCACACATGTGTACACAAAGTTGTTTTCAGGTCTTGAAAAGTGTTATGGTGAAATCAGGTTAACTTCAACTCTAACTCTGTGGAAAGTCAAAATACTCTGGTAAAGCAGTTCTAAATGATGAAATCCCCAGTACCCTTATGGTTAAGAACTGTTTGGATGGTTTCACAACTGTTTTCAAAGTGCACTTCAACATCTCAAACTCAGCTTTTGAAATCCTATTGACTTGCATTGGGCAAAACTGAAGTTGAGTGAAACTCAATGAGTCTTAACTTCTATGTTGTGAAAAACCACTTGAAACACATCTGCGACATAGTTTTTACAGAAATGAACTGTTTTGAACAGTTTCCTGGTGGAAAACAAGGCGTCACACATGTGTACACAAAGTGAATTTCAGGCCCTGAAACGCGCTATGGTGAAATAAGGTTACCTTCAACTCTAACGCTGTGTAAAGTCAAAATACTATGGTAAAAACAGTTCTAAATGATGAAATCCCCAGTACCCTTATGGTTAAGAACTGTTTGATGGTTTCCCAACTGTTTTCATAGTGCACTTCAACATCTTAAAACTCACTTTTGAAATCCCCATTAACTTGCATTGGACAAAACTGAAGTTGAGTGAAACTCAATGAGTCTTAACTTCTATGTTGTGAAACCACTTGAAACACATCTGCTATATAGTTTTTACAGAAATGAACTGTTTTGAACAGTTTCCTGGTGGAAAACAAGGCGTCACACATGTGTACACAAAGTTATTTTCAGGCCCTGAAAAGTGTTATGGTGAAATAAGGTTACCTTCAACTCTAACGCTGTGTAAAGTCAAAATACTCTGGTAAAAGCAGTTCTAAATGATGAAACCCCAGTACCCTTATGGTTAAGAACTGTTTCGATGGTGTCCCAACTGTTTTTCAAAGTGCACTTCAACATCTCAAACTCACTTTTGAAATTCCTATTGAGTTGCATTGGGCAAAACTGAAGTTGAGTTAAACTCAATGAGTCTTAACTTCTATGTTGTGAAACCACTTGAAACACATCTGCGACATAGTTTTTTACAGAAATGAACTGTTTTGAACAGTTTCCTGGTGGAAAACAAGGCGTCACACATGTGTACACAAAGTGATTTTCAGGCCCTGAAACGTTATGGTGAAATAAGGTTACCTTCAACTCTAACGCTGTGTAAAGTCAAAATACTCTGGTAAAAGCAGTTCTAAATGATGAAATCCCCAGTACCCTTATGGTTAAGAACTGTTTGGATGGTTTCCCCACTGTTTTTCAAAGTGCATTCAACATCTCAAACTCACTTTTGAAATCCTATTGAGTTGCATTGGGCAAAAACTGAAGTTGAGTTAAATTTAATGAGTCTTAACTTCTATGTTGTGAAACCACTTGAAACACATCTGCGACATAGTTTTTACAGAAATGAACTGTTTTGAACAGTTTCCTGGTGGAAAACAAGGCGTCACACATGTGTACACAAAGTGAATTTCAGGCCCTGAAACGCTATGGTGAAATAAGGTTACCTTCAACTCTAACGCTGTGTAAAGTCAAAATACTATGGTAAAACAGTTCTAAATGATAAAATCCCCAGTACCCTTATGGTTAAGAACTGTTTGGATGGTTTCCCAACTGTTTTTCAAAGTGCACTTCACATCTTAAACTCACTTTTGAAATCCCCATTAACTTGCAATGGACAAAACTGAAGTTGAGTGAAACTCAATGAGTCTTAACTTCTATGTTGTGAAACCACTTGAAACACATCTGCGACATAGTTTTTACAGAAATGAACTGTTTTGAACAGTTTCCTGGTGGAAAACAAGGTATCACACATGTGTACACAAAGTTGTTTTCAGGTCTTGAAAAGTGTTATGGTGAAATTAGGTTACCTTCAACTCTAACTCTGTGGAAAGTCAAAATACTCTGGTAAAGGCAGTTCTAAATGATGAAAACCCCAGTACCCTTATGGTTAAGAACTGTTTGGATGGTTTCCCAACTGTTTTTCAAAGTGCACTTCAACATCTCAAACTCACTTTTGAAATTCCTATTGAGTTGCATTGGGCAAAACTGAAGTTGAGTTAAACTTAATGAGTCTTAACTTCTATGTTGTGAAACCACTTGAAACACATCAGCGACATAGTTTTTTACAGAAATGAACTGTTTTGAACAGTTTCCTGGTGGAAAACAAGGCGTCACACATGTGTACACAAAGTGAATTTCAGGCCCTGAAACGTTATGGTGAAATAAGGTTACCTTCAACTCTAACGCTGTGTAAAGTCAAAATACTATGGTAAAAGCAGTTCTAAATGATGAAATCCCCAGTACCCTTATGGTTAAGAACTGTTTGGATGGTTTCCCAACTGTTTTTCATAGTGCACTTCACATCTTAAACTCACTTTTGAAATCCCCATTAACTTGCAATGGACAAAACTGAAGTTGAGTGAAACTCAATGAGTCTTAACTTCTATGTTGTGAAACCACTTGAAACACATCTGCGACATAGTTTTTACAGAAATGAACTGTTTTGAACAGTTTCCTGGTGGAAAACAAGCCTCACACATGTGTACACAAAGTGAATTTTCAGGCCCTTGAAAAGTGTTATGGTGAAATAAGGTTACCTTCAACTCTAACGCTGTGTAAAGTCAAAATACTCTGGTAAAGGCAGTTCTAAATGATGAAATCCCCAGTACCCTTATGGTTAAGAACTGTTTGGATGGTTTCCCAACTGTTTTTCAAAGTGCACTTCAACATCTCAAACTCACTTTTGAAATCCCCTTGACTTGCATTGGGCCAAATCTAAAGTTGAGTTAAACTCAATGAGTCTTAACTTCTATGTTGTGAAACCACTTGAAAAACATCAGCGACATAGTTTTTTACAGAAATGAACTGTTTTGAACAGTTTCCTGGTGGAAAACAAGGCGTATCACACATGTGTACACAAAGTTGTTTTCAGGCCCTGAAAAGTGTTATGGTGAAATAAGGTTACCTTCAACTCTAACGCTGTGTAAAGTCAAAATACTCTGGTAAAAGCAGTTCTAAATGATGAAATCCCCAGTACCCTTATGGTTAAGAACTGTTTGGATGGTTTCCCCACTGTTTTTCAAAGTGCAATTCAACATCTTAAACTCACTTTTGAAAATCCTATTGAGTTGCAACTGTTTTGGCAAAACTGAAGTTGAGTTAAACTCAATGAGTCTTAACTTCTATGTTGTGAAACCACTTGAAACACATCTGCGACATAGTTTTTTACAGAAATGAACTGTTTTGAACAGTTTCATCGTCGAAAACAAGGCGTCACACATGTGTACACAAAGTATTTTCAGGCCCTGAAACGCTGTTATGGTGAAATTCAGGTTACCTTCAACTCTAACTCTGTGAAAGTCAAAATACTCTGGTAAAAGCAGTTCTAAATGATGAAATCCCCAGTACCCTTATGGTTAAGAACTGTTTGGATGGTTTCCCCACTGTTTTTCAAAGTGCAATTCAACATCTCAAACTCAACGTTTGAAATTCCTATTGAGTTGCATTGGGCAAAAATGAAGTTGAGTTAAATTTAATGAGTCTTAACTTCTATGTTGTGAAACCACTTGAAACACATCTGCGACATAGTTTTTACAGAAATGAACTGTTTTGAACAGTTTCCTGGTGGAAAACAAGGCGTCACACATGTGTACACAAAGTGAATTTCAGGCCCTGAAACGCGTTATGGTGAAATAAGGTTACCTTCAACTCTAACGCTGTGTAAAGTCAAAATACTATGGTAAAACAGTTCTAAATGATAAAATCCCCAGTACCCTTATGGTTAAGAACTGTTTGGATGGTTTCCCAACTGTTTTTCATAGTGCACTTCACATCTTAAACTCACTTTTTGAAATCCCCATTAACTTGCAATGGACAAAAACTGAAGTTGAGTGAAACTCAATGAGTCTTAACTTCTATGTTGTGAAACCACTTGAAACACTTCTGCGACATAGTTTTTTACAGAAATGAACTGTTTTGAACAGTTTCCTGGTGGAAAACAAGGCGTCACACATGTGTACACAAAGTTATTTTCAGGCCCTGAAACGCGTTATGGTGAAATAAGGTTACCTTCAACTCTAACGCTGTGTAAAGTCAAAATACTCTGGTAAAAGCAGTTCTAAATGATGAAATCCCCAGTACCCTTATGGTTAAGAACTGTTTGGATGGTTTCCCCACTGTTTTTCAAAGTGCAATTCAACATCTCAAACTCACTTTTTGAAATTCCTATTGAGTGGCATTTGGGCAAAACAGAAGTTGAGTTAAATTTAATGAGTCTTAACTTCTATGTTGTGAAACCACTTGAAACACATCTGCGACATAGTTTTTACAGAAATGAACTGTTTTGAACAGTTTCCTGGTGGAAAACAAGGCGTCACACATGTGTACACAAAGTGAATTTCAGGCCCTGAAACGCTATGGTGAAATAAGGTTACCTTCAACTCTAACGCTGTGTAAAGTCAAAATACTCTGGTAAAAGCAGTTCTAAATGATGAAATCCCCAGTACCCTTATGGTTAAGAACTGTTTGGATGGTTTCCCAACTGTTTTTCAAAGTGCACTTCACATCTTAAACTCACTTTTGAAATCCCCATTAACTTGCAATGGACAAAACTGAAGTTGAGTGAAACTCAATGAGTCTTAACTTCTATGTTGTGAAACCACTTGAAACACATCTGCGACATAGTTTTTTACAGAAATGAACTGTTTTGAACAGTTTCCTGGTGGAAAACAAGCGTCACACATGTGTACACAAAGTTGAATTTCAGGCCCTGAAACGTGTTATGGTGAAATAAGGTTACCTTCAACTCTAACTCTGTGGAAAGTCAAAATACTCTGGTAAAGGCAGTTCTAAATGATGAAACCCCCAGTACCCTTATGGTTAAGAACTGTTTGGATGGTTTCCCAACTGTTTTTCAAAGTGCACTTCAACATCTCAAACTCACTTTTGAAATCCCTATTGACTTGCATTGGGCAAAACTGAAGTTGAGTTAAATTTAATGAGTCTTAACTTCTATGTTGTGAAACCACTTGAAACACATCTGCGACATAGTTTTTTACAGAAATGAACTGTTTTGAACAGTTTCCTGGTGGAAAACAAGGCGTCACACATGTGTACACAAAGTGATTTTCAGGCCCTGAAACGCTTATGGTGAAATAAGGTTACCTTCAACTCTAACGCTGTGTAAAGTCAAAATACTCTGGTAAAAGCAGTTCTAAATGATGAAATCCCCAGTACCCTTATGGTTAAGAACTGTTTGGATGGTTTCCCAACTGTTTTTCAAAGTGCACTTCAACATCTCAAACTCACTTTTGAAATCCCCATTAACTTGCATTGGGCAAAACTGAAGTTGAGTGAAACTCAATGAGTCTTAACTTCTATGTTGTGAAACCACTTGAAACACATCTGCGACATAGTTTTTTACAGAAATGAACTGTTTTGAACAGTTTCCTGTTGGAAAACAAGGCGTCACACATGTGTACACAAAGTTGTTTTCAGGTCTTGAAAAGTGTTATGATGAATTCAGGTTACCTTCAACTCTAACTCTGTGGAAAGTCAAAATACTCTGGTAAAGCAGTTCTAAATGATGAAATCCCCAGTACCCTTATGGTTAAGAACTGTTTGGATGGTTTCCCAACTGTTTTTCAAAGTGCACTTCAACATCTCAAACTCACTTTTTGAAATCCCATTGACTTGCATTGGGCCAAAACTGAAGTTGAGTGAAACTCAATGAGTCTTAACTGCTATGTTGTGAAACCACTTGAAACACATCTGCGACATAGTTTTTACAGAAATGAACTGTTTTGAACAGTTTCCTGGTGGAAAACAAGGCGTCACACATGTGTACACAAAGTGATTTTCAGGCCTTGAAAAGCGTTATGGTGAAATAAGGTTACCTTCAACTCTAACGCTGTGGAAAGTCAAAGTACTCTGGTAAAAGCAGTTCTAAATGATGAAATCCCCAGTACCCTTATGGTTAAGAACTGTTTGGATGGTTTCCCAACTGTTTTTCAAAGTGCACTTCAACATCTCAAACTCACTTTTGAAAATCCATTAACTTGCAATGGACAAAAACTGAAGTTGAGTGAAATTTAATGAGTCTTAACTTCTATGTTGTGAAACCACTTGAAACACATCTGCGACATAGTTTTTTACAGAAATGAACTGTTTTGAACAGTTTCCTGGTGGAAAACAAGGCGTCACACATGTGTACACAAAGTGAATTTCAGGCCCTGAACGCTGTTATGGTGAAATAAGGTTACCTTCAACTCTAACGCTGTGTAAAGTCAAAATACTCTGGTAAAAGCAGTTCTAAATGATGAAATCCCCAGTACCCTTATGGTTAAGAACTGTTTGGATGGTTTCCCAACTGTTTTTCAAAGTGCACTTCAACATCTCAAACTCACTTTTGAAATCCCATTAACTTGCATTGGGCAAAACTGAAGTTGAGTGAAACTCAATGAGTCTTAACTTCTATGTTGTGAAACCACTTGAAACACATCTGCGTACATAGTTTTTACAGAAATGAACTGTTTTGAACAGTTTCCTGGTGGAAAACAAGGCGTCACACATGTGTACACAAAGTGATTTTCAGGCCCTGAAAGCGTTATGGTGAAATAAGGTTACCTTCAACTCTAACGCTGTGTAAAGTCAAAATACTCTGGTAAAACAGTTCTAAATGATGAAATCCCCAGTACCCTTATGGTTAAGAACTGTTTGATGGTTTCCCAACTGTTTTTCAAAGTGCACTTCAACATCTCAAACTCACTTTTGAAATCCCATTGACTTGCATTGGGCAAAAACTGAAGTTGAGTGAAACTCAATGAGTCTTAACTTCTATGTTGTGAAACCACTTGAAACACATCTGCGACATAGTTTTTACAGAAATGAACTGTTTTGAACAGTTTCCTGGTGGAAAACAAGGCGTCACACATGTGTACACAAAGTTGAATTTTCAGGTCTTGAAAGCGTTATGGTGAAATAAGGTTACCTTCAACTCTAACTCTGTGTAAAGTCAAAATACTCTGGTAAAAGGCAGTTCTAAATGATGAAATCCCCAGTACCCTTATGGTTAAGAACTGTTTGGATGGTTTCCCACTGTTTTTCAAAGTGCACTTCAACATCTCAAACTCACTTTTGAAATCCCCATTAACTTGCAATGGGCAAAACTGAAGTTGAGTGAAACTCAATGAGTCTTAACTTCTATGTTGTGAAACCACTTGAAACACATCTGTGACATAGTTTTTACAGAAATGAACTGTTTTGAACAGTTTCCTGGTGGAAAACAAGGCGTCACACATGTGTACACAAAGTTGTTTTCAGGTCTTGAAAAGTGTTATGATGAAATCAGGTTACCTTCAACTCTAACTCTGTGGAAAGTCAAAATACTCTGGTAAAGGCAGTTCTAAATGATGAAACCCCAGTACCCTTATGGTTAAGAACTGTTTGGATGGTTTCCCAACTGTTTTTCAAAGTGCACTTCAACATCTCAAACTCACTTTTGAAATCCTATTGACTTGCATTGGGCAAAAACTGAAGTTGAGTTAAACTCTAATGAGTCTTAACTTCTATGTTGTGAAAAAACACTTGAAACACATCTGCGACATAGTTTTTACAGAAATGAACTGTTTTGAACAGTTTCCTGGTGGAAAACAAGGCGTCACACATGTGTACACAAAGTGAATTTTCAGGCCCTGAAACGTTATGTTGAAATAAGGTTACCTTCAACTCTAACGCTGTGTAAAGTCAAAATACTCTGGTAAAAGCAGTTCTAAATGATGAAATCCCCAGTACCCTTATGGTTAAGAACTGTTTGGATGGTTTCCCAACTGTTTTTCAAAGTGCACTTCAACATCTCAAACTCACTTTTGAAATCCCATTAACTTGCAATGGACAAAACTGAAGTTGAGTGAAACTCAATGAGTCTTAACTTCTATGTTGTGAAACCACTTGAAACACATCTGCGACATAGTTTTTACAGAAATGAACTGTTTTGAACAGTTTCCTGGTGGAAAACAAGGCGTCACACATGTGTACACAAAGAGAATTTCAGGCCCTGAAAAGTGTTATGGTGAAATAAGGTTACCTTCAACTCTAACGCTGTGTAAAGTCAAAATACTCTGGTAAAAGCAGTTCTAAATGATGAAATCCCCAGTACCCTTATGATTAAGAACTGTTTGGATGGTTTCCCAACTGTTTTTCAAAGTGCACTTCAACATCTCATACTCACTTTTTGAAATCCCCATTGACTTGCATTGGGCAAAAACTGAAGTTGAGTTAAATTTAATGAGTCTTAACTTCTATGTTGTGAAACCACTTGAAACACATCTGCGACATAGTTTTTTACAGAAATGAACTGTTTTGAACAGTTTCCTGGTGGAAAACAAGGCGTCACACATGTGTACACAAAGTGATTTTCAGGCCCTGAAGCGCGTTATGGTGAAATAAGGTTACCTTCAACTCTAACGCTGTGTAAAGTCAAAATACTCTGGTAAAGCAGTTCTAAATGATGAAATCCCCAGTACCCTTATGGTTAAGAACTGTTTGATGGTTTCCCAACTGTTTTCAAAGTGCACTTCACATCTTAAACTCACTTTTGAAATCCACATTAACTTGCAATGGACAAAAACTGAAGTTGAGTGAAACTCAATGAGTCTTAACTTCTATGTTGTGAAACCACTTGAAACACATCTGCGACATAGTTTTTACAGAAATGAACTGTTTTGAACAGTTTCCTGGTGGAAAACAAGCCGTCACACATGTGTACACAAAGTGATTTTCAGGCCCTGAAAGCGTTATGGTGAAATAAGGTTACCTTCAACTCTAACGCTGTGTAAAGTCAAAATACTCTGGTAAAGGCAGTTCTAAATGATGAAATCCCCAGTACCCTTATGGTTAAGAACTGTTTGGATGGTTTCCCAACTGTTTTTCAAAGTGCACTTCAACATCTCAAACTCACTTTTTGAAATCCCCATTAACTTGCATTGGACAAAACTGAAGTTGAGTGAAACTCAATGAGTCTTAACTTCTATGTTGTGAAACCACTTGAAACACATCTGCGACATAGTTTTTACAGAAATGAACTGTTTTGAACAGTTTCCTGGTGGAAAACAAGCGTCACACATGTGTACACAAAGTTATTTCAGGCCCTGAACGCGTTATGGTGAAATAAGGTTACCTTCAACTTGTAAAGTCAAAATACTCTGGTAAAAGCAGTTCTAAATGATGAAATCCCCAGTACCCTTATGGTTAAGAACTGTTTGACACTGTTTTTCAAAGTGCACTTCAACATCTCAAACTCACTTTTGATTGACTTGCATTGGGCAAAACTGAAGTTGGAAAACAATGAGTCTTAACTTCTATGTTGTGAAACACTTGAAACACACAATAGTTTTTACAGAAATGAACTGTTTTGAACAGTTTCCTGGTGGAAAACAAGGCGTCACACATGTGTACAAAGTGATTTCAGGCCCTGAAGGTTATGGTGAAATAAGGTTACCTAACTCTAACGCTGTGTAAAGTCAAAATACTATGGTAAAAGCAGTTCTAAATGATGAAATCCCCAGTACCCTTATGGTTAAGAACTGTTTGGATGGTTTCCCAACTGTTTTTCAAAGTGCACTTCACATCTTAAACTCACTTTTTGAAATCCCCATTAACTTGCATTGGCCAAAACTGAAGTTGAGTGAAACTCAATGAGTCTTAACTGCTATGTTGTGAAACCACTTGAAACACATCTGCGACATAGTTTTTGACAGAAATGAACTGTTTTGAACAGTTTCCTGGTGGAAAACAAGGCGTCACACATGTGTACACAAAGTTATTTTCAGGCCCTTGAACAGCGTTATGGTGAAATAAGGTTACCTTCAACTCTAACTCTGTGGAAAGTCAAAATACTCTGGTAAAAGCAGTTCTAAATGATGAAATCCCCAGTACCCTTATGGTTAAGAACTGTTTGGATGGTTTCCCACTGTTTTCAAAGTGCAATTCAACATCTCAAACTCACTTTTGAAATCCTATTGAGTTGCATTGGGCAAAAACTGAAGTTGAGTTAAATTTAATGAGTCTTAACTTCTATGTTGTGAAACCACTTGAAACACATCTGTGACATAGTTTTTACAGAAATGAACTGTTATGAACAGTTTCCTGGTGGAAAACAAGGCGTCACACATGTGTACACAAAGTGATTTTCAGGCCCTGAAACGCTGCGTTATGGTGAAATAAGGTTACCTTCAACTCTAACGCTGTGTAAAGTCAAAATACTCTGGAAAAACAGTTCTAAATGATGAAATCCCCAGTACCCTTATGGTTAAGAACTGTTTGGATGGTTTCCCCAACTGTTTTTCAAAGTGCACTTCACATCTTAAACTCACTTTTGAAATCCCCATTAACTTGCAATGGACAAAACTGAAGTTGAGTGAAACTCAATGAGTCTTAACTTCTATGTTGTGAAACCACTTGAAACACATCTGCGACATAGTTTTTACAGAAATGAACTGTTTTGAACAGTTTCCTGGTGGAAAACAAGGCGTCACACATGTGTACACAAAGTTGAATTTTCAGGCCCTGAAACGCGTTATGGTGAAATAAGGTTACCTTCAACTCTAACGCTGTGTAAAGTCAAAATACTCTGGTAAAAGCAGTTCTAAATGATGAAATCCCCAGTACCCTTATGGTTAAGAACTGTTTGGATGGTTTCCCAACTGTTTTTCAAAGTGCACTTCAACATCTTAAACTCACTTTTTGAAATCCCCATTAACTTGCAATGGACAAAAACTGAAGTTGAGTGAAACTCAATGAGTCTTAACTTCTATGTTGTGAAACCACTTGAAACACATCTGCGACATAGTTTTTACAGAAATGAACTGTTTTGAACAGTTTCCTGGTGGAAAACAAGCAGTCACACATGTGTACACAAAGTTATTTTCAGGCCCTGAAAGCAGTTATGGTGAAATAAGGTTACCTTCAACTCTAACGCTGTGGAAAGTCAAAATACTCTGGTAAAAGCAGTTCTAAATGATGAAATCCCCAGTACCCTTATGGTTAAGAACTGTTTGGATGGTTTCCCAACTGTTTTTCAAAGTGCACTTCAACATCTCATACTCACTTTTTGAAATCCCCATTGACTTGCATTGGGACAAAACTGAAGTTGAGTGAAACTCAATGAGTCTTAACTGCTATGTTGTGAAACCACTTGAAACACATCTGCGACATAGTTTTTTACAGAAATGAACTGTTTTGAACAGTTTCCTGGTGGAAAACAAGGCGTCACACATGTGTACACAAAGTGAATTTCAGGCCCTGAAACGCTGTTATGGTGAAATAAGGTTACCTTCAACTCTAACGCTTGTGTGTAAAGTCAAAATACTCTGGTAAAGCAGTTCTAAATGATGAAACCCCAGTACCCTTATGGTTAAGAACTGTTTGATGGTTTCCCAACTGTTTTTCAAAGTGCACTTCAACATCTCAAACTCACTTTTGAAATCCTATTGACTTGCATTGGGCAAAACTGAAGTTGAGTGAAACTCAATGAGTCTTGACTGCTATGTTGTGAAACCACTTGAAACACATCTGTGACATAGTTTTTTACAGAAATGAACTGTTTTGAACAGTTTCCTGGTGGAAAACAAGGCGTCACACATGTGTACACAAAGTGATTTTCAGGCCCTGAAACGCGTTATGGTGAAATAAGTTACCTTCAACTCTAACGCTGTGTAAAGTCAAAATACTCTGGTAAAAGCAGTTCTAAATGATGAAATCCCCAGTACCCTTATGGTTAAGAACTGTTTGGATGGTTTCCCAACTGTTTTTCAAAGTGCACTTCAACATCTCAAACTCACTTTTTGAAATCCCTTTGACTTGCATTGGGCAAAAACTGAAGTTGAGTGAAACTCAATGAGTCTTAACTTCTATGTTGTGAAACCACTTGAAACACATCTGCGACATAGTTTTTTACAGAAATGAACTGTTTTGAACAGTTTCCTGGTGGAAAACAAGGCGTCACACATGTGTACACAAAGTTGTTTTCAGGCCCTTGAAAAGTGTTATGGTGAAATAAGGTTACCTTCAACTCTAACGCTGTGTAAAGTCAAAATACTCTGGTAAAAGCAGTTCTAAATGATGAAATCCCCAGTACCCTTATGGTTAAGAACTGTTTGGATGGTTTCCCAACTGTTTTTCAAAGTGCACTTCAACATCTCAAACTCACCTTTCGAAATTCCTATTGAGTTGCATTGGGCAAAACTGAAGTTGAGTGAAACTCAATGAGTCTTAACTTCTATGTTGTGAAACCACTTGAAACACATCTGCGACATAGTTTTTTTACAGAAATGAACTGTTTTGAACAGTTTCCTGGTGGAAAACAAGGCGTCACACATGTGTACACAAAGTGAATTTCAGGCCCTGAAACGCGTTATGGTGAAATAAGGTTACCTTCAACTCTAAGCGCTGTGTAAAGTCAAAATACTCTGGTAAAACAGTTCTAAATGATGAAATCCCCAGTACCCTTATGGTTAAGAACTGTTTGGATGGTTTCCCAACTGTTTTTCAAAGTGCACTTCACATCTTAAACTCACTTTTGAAATCCCATTAACTTGCAATGGACAAAAACTGAAGTTGAGTGAAACTCAATGAGTCTTAACTTCTATGTTGTGAAACCACTTGAAACACATCTGCAGACATAGTTTTTACAGAAATGAACTGTTTTGAACAGTTTCCTGGTGGAAAACAAGGCGTCACACATGTGTACACAAAGTTATTTTCAGGCCCCTCAAACGCTGTTATGGTGAAATAAGGTTACCTTCAACTCTAACGCTGTGTAAAGTCAAAATACTCTGGTAAAAGCAGTTCTAAATGATGAAATCCCCAGTACCCTTATGGTTAAGAACTGTTTGGATGGTTTCCCCAACTGTTTTTCAAAGTGCACTTCAACATCTCAAACTCACTTTTGAAATCCCATTGACTTGCATGGACAAAAACTGAAGTTGAGTGAAACTCAATGAGTCTTAACTTCTATGTTGTGAAACCACTTGAAACACATCTGCGACATAGTTTTTTACAGAAATGAACTGTTTTGAACAGTTTCCTGGTGGAAAACAAGGCGTCACACATGTGTACACAAAGTTATTTTCAGGCCCTGAAGCGCGTTATGGTGAAATAAGGTTACCTTCAACTCTAGCAGCTGTGTAAAGTCAAAATACTCTGGTAAAAGCAGTTCTAAATGATGAAATCCCCAGTACCCTTATGGTTAAGAACTGTTTGGATGGTTTCCCAACTGTTTTTCAAAGTGCACTTCAACATCTCAAACTCACTTTTGAAATCCTATTGAGTTGCATTGGGCAAAACTGAAGTTGAGTTAAATTTAATGAGTCTTATCTATGTTGTAAAGTTGAAACACTTGCACATGCGACATAGTTTTTACAGAAATGAACTGTTTTGAACAGTTTCCTGTGGAAAACAAGGCGTCACAAATGTACACAAAGTGAATTTCAGCCCTGAAAGCGTTATGGTGAAATAAGGCTACCTTCAACTCTAGCGCTGTGTAAAGTCAAAATACTATCAATAAAACAGTTCTAATGATAAATCCCAGTACCCTTATGGTTAAGAACTGTTTGGATGGTTTCTTCTTTTTCAAAGTGCACTTCATCTTAAACTGAAGTTGAGTGAAACTCAATGAGTCTTAACTTCTATGTTGTGAAACCACTTGAAACACATCAGCGACATAGTTTTTACAGAAATGAACTGTTTTGAACAGTTTCCTGGTGGAAAACAAGGCGTCACACATGTGTACACAAAGTTATTTTCAGGCCTGAGAAAGCGTTATGGTGAAATAAGGTTACCTTCAACTCTAACTCTGTGTAAAGTCAAAAAACTCTGGTAAAAGCAGTTCTAAATGATGAAATCCCCAGTACCCTTATGGTTAAGAACTGTTTGGATGGTTTCCCAACTGTTTTTCAAAGTGCACTTCAACATCTCAAACTCACTTTTGAAATCCCATTAACTTGCATTGGGCAAAAACTGAAGTTGAGTGAAACTCAATGAGTCTTAACTTCTATGTTGTGAAACCACTTGAAAACATCTGCGACATAGTTTTTACAGAAATGAACTGTTTTGAACAGTTTCCTGGTGGAAAACAAGGCGTCACACATGTGTACACAAAGTTATTTTCAGGCCCTGAAACGCGTTATGGTGAAATAAGGTTACCTTCAACTCTAACGCTGTGTAAAGTCAAAATACTCTGGTAAAAGCAGTTCTAAATGATGAAATCCCCAGTACCCTTATGGTTAAGAACTGTTTGGATGGTTTCCCAACTGTTTTTCAAAGTGCACTTCAACATCTCAAACTCACTTTTGAAATCCTATTGACTTGCATTGGGCAAAACTGAAGTTGAGTGAAACTCAATGAGTCTTAACTTCTATGTTGTGAAACCACTTGAAACACATCTGCGACATAGTTTTTACAGAAATGAACTGTTTTGAACAGTTTCCTGGTGGAAAACAAGGCGTCACACATGTGTACACAAAGTTGTTTTCAGGCCCTGAATAGCGTTATGGTGAAATAAGGTTACCTTCAACTCTAACGGCTGTGTAAAGTCAAAATACTCTGGTAAAGCAGTTCTAAATGATGAAATCCCCAGTACCCTTATGGTTAAGAACTGTTTGGATGGTTTCCCAACTGTTTTTCAAAGTGCACTTCACATCTCAAACTCACTTTTGAAATCCCCATTAACTTGCATTGGGCAAAAACTGAAGTTGAGTGAAACTCAATGAGTCTTAACTTCTATGTTGTGAAACCACTTGAAACACATCTGCGACATAGTTTTTTACAGAAATGAACTGTTTTGAACAGTTTCCTGGTGGAAAACAAGGCGTCACACATGTGTACACAAAGTGATTTTCAGGCCCTGAAGCAGCGTTATGGTGAAATAAGGTTACCTTCAACTCTAACTCTGTGTAAAGTCAAAATACTCTGGTAAAAGCAGTTCTAAATGATGAAATCCCCAGTACCCTTATGGTTAAGAACTGTTTGGATGGTTTCCCAACTGTTTTCAAAGTGCACTTCAACATCTCAAACTCACCTTTTTGAAATCCCATTGACTTGCATTGGGCAAAACTGAAGTTGAGTGAAACTCAATGAGTCTTAACTTCTATGTTGTGAAACCACTTGAAACACATCTGCGACATAGTTTTTACAGAAATGAACTGTTTTGAACAGTTTCCTGGTGGAAAACAAGCCGTCACACATGTGTACACAAAGTGATTTTCAGGCCCTGAAACGCGTTATGGTGAAATAAGGTTACCTTCAACTCTAGCGCTGTGTAAAGTCAAAATACTATGGTAAAAGCAGTTCTAAATGATGAAATCCCCAGTACCCTTATGGTTAAGAACTGTTTGGATGGTTTCCCAACTGTTTTTCAAAGTGCACTTCAACATCTCAAACTCACTTTTGAAATCCCTATTGACTTGCATTGGGCAAAACTGAAGTTGAGTGAAACTCAATGAGTCTTAACTTCTATGTTGTGAAACCACTTGAAACACATCTGCGACATAGTTTTTACAGAAATGAACTGTTTTGAACAGTTTCCTGGTGGAAAACAAGGCGTCACACATGTGTACACAAAGTTAATTTCAGGCCCTGAAGCGCGTTATGGTGAAATAAGGTTACCTTCAACTCTAACGCTGTGTAAAGTCAAAATACTCTGGTAAAAGCAGTTCTAAATGATGAAATCCCCAGTACCCTTATGGTTAAGAACTGTTTGGATGGTTTCCCAACTGTTTTTCAAAGTGCACTTCACATCTCAAACTCACTTTTGAAATCCCATTAACTTGCATTGGGCAAAACTGAAGTTGAGTGAAACTCAATGAGTCTTAACTTCTATGTTGTGAAACCACTTGAAACACATCTGCGACATAGTTTTTACAGAAATGAACTGTTTTGAACAGTTTCCTGGTGGAAAACAAGGCGTCACACATGTGTACACAAAGTTGTTTTCAGGCCCTGAAACGTGTTATGGTAAAAATAGGTTACCTTCAACTCTAACGCTGTGTAAAGTCAAAATACTCTGGTAAAAGCAGTTCTAAATGATGAAATCCCCAGTACCCTTATGGTTAAGAACTGTTTGGATGGTTTCCCAACTGTTTTTCAAAGTGCACTTCAATATCTCAAACTCACTTTTGAAATCCCATTGACTTGCATTGGACAAAACTGAAGTTGAGTGAAACTCAATGAGTCTTAACTTCTATGTTGTGAAACCACTTGAAACACATCTGCGACATAGTTTTTACAGAAATGAACTGTTTTGAACAGTTTCCTGGTGGAAAACAAGGCGTCACACATGTGTACACAAAGTGATTTTCAGGCCCTGAAGCGCGTTATGGTGAAATAAGGTTACCTTCAACTCTAGCGCTGTGTAAAGTCAAAATACTCTGGTAAAAGCAGTTCTAAATGATGAAATCCCCAGTACCCTTATGGTTAAGAACTGTTTGGATGGTTTCCCAACTGTTTTTCAAAGTGCACTTCAACATCTCAAACTCACTTTTGAAATCCATTGACCTTGCATTGGGCAAAAACTGAAGTTGAGTTAAACTCAATGAGTCTTAACTTCTATGTTGTGAAACCACTTGAAAACATCTGCGACATAGTTTTTACAGAAATGAACTGTTTTGAACAGTTTCCTGGTGGAAAACAAGGCGTCACACATGTGTACACAAAGTGAATTTCAGGCCCTGAAAGCGTTATGGTGAAATAAGGTTACCTTCAACTCTAACGCTGTGTAAAGTCAAAATACTCTGGTAAAAGCAGTTCTAAATGATGAAATCCCCAGTACCCTTATGGTTAAGAACTGTTTGGATGGTTTCCCCAATGTTTTTCAAAGTGCACTTCAACATCTCAAACTCACTTTTGAAATCCCCATTAACTTGCATTGGACAAAACTGAAGTTGAGTGAAACTCAATGAGTCTTAACTTCTATGTTGTGAAACCACTTGAAACACATCTGCGACATAGTTTATTACAGAAATGAACTGTTTTAAACAGTTTCCTGGTGGAAAACAAGCCGTCACACATGTGTACACAAAGTGTTTTCAGGCCCTGAAAAGCGTTATGGTGAAATAAGGTTACCTTCAACTCTAACTCTGTGTAAAGTCAAAATACTCTGGTAAAAGCAGTTCTAAATGATGAAACCCCAGTACCCTTATGGTTAAGAACTGTTTGGATGGTTTCCCAACTGTTTTTCGTTATGAGTGAAATAAAGTGCACTTCAACATCTCAAACTCACTTTTTGAAATCCCTTATTGACTTGCATTGGGCACTAAAAACTGAAGTTGAGTTGAAACTCAATGAGTCTTAACTTCTATGTTGTGAAACCACTTGAAACACATCTGCGACATAGTTTTTACAGAAATGAACTGTTTTGAACAGTTTCCTGGTGGAAAACAAACCGTCACACATGTGTACACAAAGTTGAATTTTCAGGCCTTGAACGCGTTATGGTGAAATAAGGTTACCTTCAACTCTAACGCTGTGTAAAGTCAAAATACTCTGGTAAAAGCAGTTCTAAATGATGAAATCCCCAGTACCCTTATGGTTAAGAACTGTTTGATGGTTTCCCAACTGTTTTTCAAAGTGCACTTCAACATCTCAAACTCAGCTTTTGAAAATCCCCTATTGAGTTGCATTGGGCAAAACTGAAGTTGAGTTAAATTTAATGAGTCTTAACTTCTATGTTGTGAAACCACTTGAAACACATCTGCGACATAGTTTTTTACAGAAATGAACTGTTTTGAACAGTTTCCTGGTGGAAAACAAGGCGTCACACATGTGTACACAAAGTGAATTTCAGGTCCTGAAACGCGTTATGGTGAAATAAGGTTACCTTCAACTCTAACGCTGTGTAAAGTCAAAATACTCTGGTAAAACAGTTCTAAATGATGAAATCCCCAGTACCCTTATGGTTAAGAACTGTTTGGATGGTTTCCCAACTGTTTTCAAAGTGCACTTCAACATCTTAAACTCACTTTTGAAATCCCCATTAACTTGCAATGGACAAAACTGAAGTTGAGTGAAACTCAATGAGTCTTAACTTCTATGTTGTGAAACCACTTGAAACACATCTGCGACATAGTTTTTTACAGAAATGAACTGTTTTGAACAGTTTCCTGGTGGAAAACAAGGCGTCACACATGTGTACACAAAGTTGTTTTTCAGGCCCTGAAACGCGTTATGGTGAAATAAGGTTACCTTCAACTCTAACTCTGTGGAAAGTCAAAATACTCTGGTAAAAGCAGTTCTAAATGATGAAATCCCCAGTACCCTTATGGTTAAGAACTGTTTGGATGGTTTCCCAACTGTTTTTCAAAGTGCAATTCAACATCTCAAACTCAGCTTTTGAAAATCCTATTGAGTTGCATTGGGCAAAAACTGAAGTTGAGTTAAACTTAATGAGTCTTAACTTCTATGTTGTGAAACCACTTGAAACACATCTGCGACATAGTTTTTACAGAAATGAACTGTTTTGAACAGTTTCCTGGTGGAAAACAAGGCGTCACACATGTGTACACAAAGTGAATTTCAGGCCCTGAAACGCGTTATGGTGAAATAAGGTTACCTTCAACTCTAACGCTGTGTAAAGTCAAAATACTATGGTAAAAACAGTTCTAAATGATAAATCCCCAGTACCCTTATGGTTAAGAACTGTTTGGATGGTTTCCCAACTGTTTTTCATAGTGCACTTCACATCTTAAACTCACTTTTTGAAATCCCCATTAACTTGCAATGGACAAAAACTGAAGTTGAGTGAAACTCAATGAGTCTTAACTTCTATGTTGTGAAACCACTTGAAATACATCTGCGACATAGTTTTTACAGAAATGAACTGTTTTGAACAGTTTCCTGTTGGAAAACAAGGTATCACACATGTGTACACAAAGTTGTTTTCAGGTCTTGAAAAGTGTTATGATGAATTCAGGTTACCTTCAACTCTAACTCTGTGGAAAGTCAAAATACTCTGGTAAAGGCAGTTCTAAATGATGAAACCCCAGTACCCTAATGGTTAAGAACTGTTTGGATGGTTTCACAACTGTTTTTCAAAGTGCACTTCAACATCTCAAACTCACTTTTTGAAATCCCCTTTGACTTGCATTGGGCCAAATCTAAAGTTGAGTGAAACTCAATGAGTCTTAACTTCTATGTTGTGAAACCACTTGAAAAACATCTGCGACATAGTTTTTACAGAAATGAACTGTTTTGAACAGTTTCCTGGTGGAAAACAAGCGTCACACATGTGTACACAAAGTTATTTTCAGGCCCTGAAAAGCGTTATGGTGAAATAAGGTTACCTTCAACTCTAACGCTGTGTAAAGTCAAAATACTCTGGTAAAAGCAGTTCTAAATGATGAAATCCCCAGTACCCTTATGGTTAAGAACTGTTTGGATGGTTTCCAACTGTTTTCAAAGTGCACTTCAACATCTCAAACTCACCTTTTGAAATCCTATTGACTTGCATTGGGCAAAACTGAAGTTGAGTTAAACTCAATGAGTCTTAACTTCTATGTTGTGAAACCACTTGAAACACATCTGCGACATAGTTTTTTACAGAAATGAACTGTTTTGAACAGTTTCCTGGTGGAAAACAAGGCGTCACACATGTGTACACAAAGTGAATTTCAGGCCCTGAAAGCGTTATGGTGAAATAAGGTTACCTTCAACTCTAACGCTGTGTAAAGTCAAAATACTCTGGTAAAAACAGTTCTAAATGATGAAATCCCCAGTACCCTTATGGTTAAGAACTGTTTGGATGGTTTCCCAACTGTTTTTCAAAGTGCACTTCACATCTTAAACTCACTTTTGAAATCCCATTAACTTGCAATGGACAAAACTGAAGTTGAGTGAAACTCAATGAGTCTTAACTTCTATGTTGTGAAACCACTTGAAACACATCTGCGACATAGTTTTTTCAGAAATGAACTGTTTTGAACAGTTTCCTGGTGGAAAACAAGGCGTCACACATGTGTACACAAAGTTATTTTCAGGCCCTGAAAAGCGTTATGGTGAAATAAGGTTACCTTCAACTCTAACGCTGTGTAAAGTCAAAATACTCTGGTAAAAGCAGTTCTAAATGATGAAATCCCCAGTACCCTTATGGTTAAGAACTGTTTGGATGGTTTCCCCACTGTTTTTCAAAGTGCAATTCAACATCTCAAACTCAGCTTTTGAAAATCCTATTGAGTTGCATTGGGCAAAAACTGAAGTTGAGTTAAATTTAATGAGTCTTAACTTCTATGTTGTGAAACCACTTGAAACACATCTGCGACATAGTTTTTACAGAAATGAACTGTTTTGAACAGTTTCCTGGTGGAAAACAAGGCGTCACACATGTGTACACAAAGTGAATTTCAGGCCCTGAAGCAGCGTTATGGTGAAATAAGGTTACCTTCAACTCTAACGCTGTGTAAAGTCAAAATACTATGGTAAAAACAGTTCTAAATGATAAAATCCCAGGTACCCTTATGGTTAAGAACTGTTTGGATGGTTTCCCAACTGTTTTTCATAGTGCACTTCACATCTTAAACTCACTTTTGAAATCCCCATTAACTTGCAATGGGCAAAACTGAAGTTGAGTGAAACTCAATGAGTCTTAACTTCTATGTTGTGAAACCACTTGAAACACATCTGACGACATAGTTTTTACAGAAATGAACTGTTTTGAACAGTTTCCTGGTGGAAAACAAGGTCACACATGTGTACACAAAGTTGTTTTTCAGGTCTTGAAAGCGTTATGGTGAATTCAAGGTTACCTTCAACTCTAACTCTGTGGAAAGTCAAAATACTCTGGTAAAGGCAGTTCTAAATGATGAAACCCCCAGTACCCTTATGGTTAAGAACTGTTTGGATGGTTTCACAACTGTTTTCAAAGTGCACTTCAACATCTCAAACTCACTTTTGAAATCCCTGATGACTTGCATTGGGCCAAAACTGGAAGTTGAGTGAAACTCAATGAGTCTTAACTTCTATGTTGTGAAACCACTTGAAAACATCTGTGACATAGTTTTTACAGAAATGAACTGTTTTGAACAGTTTCCAGGTGGAAAACAAGCCGTCACACATGTGTACACAAAGTTATTTTCAGGCCAACGAAGTGTTATGATGAAGTCAGGTTACCTTCAACCTCTAACGCTGTGTAAAGTCAAAATACTCTGGTAAAAGCAGTTCTAAAATGATGAAATCCCCAGTACCCTTATGGTTAAGAACTGTTTGGATGGTTTCCCAACTGTTTTTCAAAGTGCAATTCAACATCTCAAACTCAGGTTTGAAATCCCTATTGAGTTGCATTGGGCAAAAACTGAAGTTGAGTTAAATTTAATGAGTCTTAACTTCTATGGTTGTGAAACCACTTGAAACACATCTGCGACATAGTTTTTTACAGAAATGAACTGTTTTGAACAGTTTCCTGGTGGAAAACAAGGCGTCACAAATGTGTACACAAAGTGAATTTCAGGCCCTGAAACGCGTTATGGTGAAATAAGGTTACCTTCAACTCTAACGCTGTGCAAAGTCAAAATACTCTGGTAAAGCAGTTCTAAATGATGAAGTCCCAGTACCCTTATGGTTAAGAACTGTTTGGATGGTTTCCCAACTGTTTTTCAAAGTGCACTTCAACATCTCAAACTCACTTTTGAAATCCTATTGAGTTGCATTGGGCAAAACTGAAGTTGAGTTAAATGAGTCTTAACTTCTATGTTGTGAAACCACTTGAAACACATCTGCGACATAGTTTTTACAGAAATGAACTGTTTTGAACAGTTTCCTGGTGGAAAACAAGGCGTCACACATGTGTACACAAAGTGATTTCAGGCCCTGAAAGCGTTATGGTGAAATAAGGTTACCTTCAACTCTAACGCTGTGTAAAGTCAAAATACTCTGGTAAAAGCAGTTCTAAATGATAAAATCCCCAGTACCCTTATGGTTAAGAACTGTTTGGATGGTTTCCCAACTGTTTTCAATTGTGCACTTCAACATCTCAAACTCACTTTTGAAATCCCATTAACTTGCATTGGGCAAAAACTGAAGTTGAGTGAAACTCAATGAGTCTTAACTTCTATGTTGTGAAACCACTTGAAACACTTCTGGACATTGTTTTTACAGAAATGAACTGTTTTGAACAGTTACCTGGTGGAAAAGTCAAGGCATCACACATGTGTACTAAAAGTTTATTTTCAGGCCCTAGAAGCGTTATGGTGAAATAAAGTTACCTTCAACTCTAGCGCTGTGTAAAGTCAAAATACTCTGGTAAAAGCAGTTCTAAATGATGAAATCCCCAGTACCCTTATGGTTAAGAACTGTTTGGATGGTTTCACAACTGTTTTTCAAAGTGCAATTCAACATCTCAATTTCACTTTTGAAATCCCATTAGTTGCATTGGGCCAAAACTCAAGTTGAGTTGAACTCAATGAGTCTTAACTTCTATGTTGTGAAACCACTTGAAAACATCTGCGATATAGTTTTTACAGAAATGAACTGTTTTGAACAGTTTCCTGGTGGAAAACAAGGCGTCACACATGTGTACACAAAGTGAATTTACAGGCCCTGAAGCGTTATGGTGAAATAAGGTTACCTGAAACTCTAACGCTGTGGAAAGTCAAAAGTACTATGGTAAAAGCAGTTCTAAATGATGAAATCCCCAGTATCCTTATGGTTAAGAACTGTTTGGATGGTTTCCCTACTGTTTTTCAAGTGCAAATCATCTAAAACTTTCCTTTTTGATATCCCATTAACTTGCAATGGACAAAACTGAAGTTGGAGTGAAACTCAATGAGTCTTAACTTCTATGTTGTGAAACCACTTGAAAACATCTGCGACATAGTTTTGACAGATATGAACTGTTTTGAACAGTATCCTGGTGGAAAACAATAGTCACACATGTGTGTACACAAAGTTGATTTTTCAGGCTTGCCAGTGCTTATGGTGAAATAAGGTTACCTTCAACTCTAACACTGTGTAACATCAAAGTCACTCTTGGTAAAAGCAGTTCTAAATGATGAAATCCCCCAGTACCCTTATGGTTAAGAACTGTTTGGATGGTTTGCTACTGTTTTTCAAAGTGCACTTCAACATCTCAAACTCAGCTTTTGAAAATCTCATTTCGGGTTGCATTGGGCAAATCTGAAGTTGAGTTCAATTTAATGAGTCTTAACTTCTATGTTGTGAAACCACTTGAAAACATCTGCGACATAGTTTTTACAGAAATGAACTGTTTTGAACAGTTTCCTGGTGGAAAACAAGGCGTCACACATGTGTACACAAAGTTATTTCAGGCCCTGAAGCGTTATGGTGAAATCTTTAACTGCATGGTAAAGTAAAACATGAACAACAGTTTAACTGTAAATCCAACCACTTAAGTAGAACTGTTGATTTCCAATATTATGAAGCAGTTCACTTAAACACTTTGAAACCTTTAACCAAGGAAATAGAGGTAACGTGATTAACTTTTAAACCACTTGAACAAGCGTCACAGATGTGTACACAAAGTTGTTTTCAGGTCTTGAAAAGTTATGGTGATCAGTAAGGTTACCTTCAACTCTAACGCTGTGTGAAGTCAAAATACTCTGGTAAAGCAGTTCTAAATGATGAAACCCCCAGTACCCTTATGGTTAAGAACTGTTTGGATGGTTTCCCAACTGTTTTCAAAGTGCACTTCACATCTCAAACTCAGCTTTTTGAAAATCCCTATTGACTTGCATTGGACAAAAACTGAAGTTGAGTTGAAACTCAATGAGTCTTAACTTCTATGTTGTGAAAGTTAAAGCTTGAAACACATCTGCGACATAGTTTTTACAGAAATGAACTGTTTTACGAACAGTTTCCTGGTGGAAAACAAGGCGTCACACATGTGTACACAAAGTTTTTTCAATGCCAAACGCAGCGTTATGGTGAAATCAGGTTACCTTCAACTCTAACTCTGTGGAAAGTCAAAATACTCTGGTAAAAGCAGTTCTAAAAGATGAAATCCCCAGTACCCTTATGGTTAAGAACTGTTTGGATGGTTTCCCAACTGTTTTTCAAAGTGCACTTCACATCTTAAACTCACCTTTTGAAATCCCAATTGAGTTGCATTGGCAAAACTGAAGTTGAGTGAAACTCAATGAGTCTTAACTGCTATGTTGTGAAACCACTTGAAATACATCTGCGACATAGTTTTTACAGAAATGAACTGTTTTGAACAGTTTCCTGTTGGAAAACAAGGACGTCACACATGTGTACACAAAGTTGTTTTCAGGTCTTGAAAAGTGTTATGATGAATTCAGGTTACCTTCAACTCTAACTCTGTGGAAGAGTCAAAATACTCTGGTAAAGGCAGTTCTAAATGATGAAACCCCCAGTACCCTTATGGTTAAGAACTGTTTGGATGGTTTCCCAACTGTTTTCAAAGTGCACTTCAACATCTCAAACTCACTTTTGAAATTCCCTTTTGACTTGCATTGGGCAAATCTAAAAGTTGAGTGAAACTCAATGAGTCTTAACTTCTATGTTGTGAAACCACTTGAAACACATCTGCGACATAGTTTTTACAGAAATGAACTGTTTTGAACAGTTTCCTGGTGGAAAACAAGCCGTCACAGATGTGTACACAAAGTTATTTTCAGGCCCTGAAAAAGTGTTATGATGAAATAAGGTTACCTTCAACTCTAACGCTGTGTAAGAGTCAAAATACTCTGGTAAAACAGTTCTAAATGATAAATCCCCAGTACCCTTATGGTTAAGAACTGTTTGGATGGTTTCCCAACTGTTTTTCAAAGTGCAATTCAACATCTCAAACTCAACTTTTGAAATCCCCATTGACTTGCATTGGGCCAAATCTAAAGTTGAGTGAAACTCAATGAGTCTTAACTTCTATGTTGAGAAACCACTTGAAAACACATCTGCTGACATAGTTTTTACAGAAATGAACTGTTTTGAACAGTTTCCTGGTGGAAAACAAGGCGTCACACATGTGTACACAAAGTTAATTTCAGGCCCTGAAAGCGTTATGGTGAAATAAGGTTACCTTCAACTCTAACTGCTGTGGAAAGTCAAAATCTACTCTGGTAAAAACAGTTCTAAATGATAGAAATCCCCAGTACCCTTATGGTTAAGAACTGTTTGGATGGTTTTCCAACTGTTTTCAAAGTGCACTTCAACATCTCAAACTCACTTTTGAAATTCCCATTGACTTGCATTGGGCAAAAACTGAAGGTGAGTTAAATTTAATGAGTCTTAACTTCTATGTTTGTGAAACCACTTGAAACACATCTGCGACATAGTTTTTACAGAAATGAACTGTTTTGAACAGTTTCCTGGTGGAAAACAAGGCGTCACACATGTGTACACAAAGTGAATTTTCAGGCCCTGAAGCAGCGTTATGGTGAAATAAGGTTACCTTCAACTCTAACGCTGTGTAAAGTCAAAATACTCTGGTAAAAACAGTTCTAAATGATGAAAATCCCCAGTACCCTTATGGTTAAGAACTGTTTGGATGGTTTCCCAACTGTTTTCAAAGTGCACTTCAACATCTCAAACTCACTTTTTGAAATCCCCATTAACTTGCAATGGACAAAAACTGAAGTTGAGTGAAACTCAATGAGTCTTAACTTCTATGTTGTGAAACCACTTGAAACACATCTGTGACATAGTTTTTACAGAAATGAACTGTTTTGAACAGTTTCCTGGTGGAAAACAAGGCTATCACACATGTGTACACAAAGTTATTTTCAGGCCCTGAAGCAGCGTTATGGTGAAATAAGGTTACCTTCAACTCTAACGCTCTGTGTAAAGTCAAAATACTCTGGTAAAAGCAGTTCTAAATGATGAAATCCCCAGTACCCTTATGGTTAAGAACTGTTTGGATGGTTTCCCAACTGTTTTTCAAAGTGCAATTCAACATCTCAAACTCACTTTTGAAATCCTTTGAGTTTGCATTGGGCAAAACTGAAGTTGAGTTAAATTAATGAGTCTTAACTTCTATGTTGTGAAACCACTTGAAAACACATCTGCGACATAGTTTTTACAGAAATGAACTGTTTTGAACAGTTTCCTGGTGGAAAACAAGGCGTCACACGTAATGTACACAAAGTGATTTTCAGGCCTTGAAACGCGTTATAGGTGAATTAAGGTTTGCTTCAACTCTAACTCTGTGGAAAGTCAAAATACTCTGGTAAAGGCAGTTCTAAATGATGAAACCCCCAGTACCCTTATGGTTAAGAACTGTTTGGATGGTTTCACAACTGTTTTTAAAAGTGCACTTCAACATCTCAAACTCACTTTTTGAAATCCTTTGACTTGCATTGGGCCAAATCTAAAGTTGAGTGAAACTCAATGAGTCTTAACTTCTATGTTGTGAAACCACTTGAAACACATCTGTGACATAGTTTTTTCAGAAATGAACTGTTTTGAACAGTTTCCTGGTGGGAAAACAAGGCATCACACATGTGTACCTAAAAGTTATTTTCAGGCCCTGAAAAGTGTTATGGTGAAATCAGGTTACCTTCAACTCTAACTCTGTGGAAGAAGTCAAAATACTCTGGTAAAAGCAGTTCTAAATGATGAAATCCCCAGTACCCTTATGGTTAAGAACTGTTTGGATGGTTTCCCAACTGTTTTCAAAGTGCACTTCAACATCTCAAACTCACTTTTGAAATCCTATTGAGTTGCATTGGGCAAAAACTGAAGTTGAGTGAAACTCAATGAGTCTTAACTTCTATGTTGTGAAACCACTTGAAACACATCTGTGACATAGTTTTTTACAGAAATGAACTGTTTTGAACAGTTTCCTGGTGGAAAACAAGGCGTCACACATGTGTACACAAAGTTATTTTCAGGCCCTGAAAGGCGTTATGGTGAAATAAGGTTACCTTCAACTCTAACGCTGTGTAAAGTCAAAATACTCTGGTAAAAGCAGTTCTAAATGATGAAATCCCCAGTACCCTTATGGTTAAGAACTGTTTGGATGGTTTCCCAACTGTTTATCAAAGTGCACTTCAATATCTCAAACTCACTTTTGAGAATCTTCTTGACTTGCATTGGACAAAACTGAAGTTGAGTGAAACTCAATGAGTCTTAACTTCTATGTTGTGAAACCACTTGAAAAACATCAGCGACATAGTTTTTTACAGAAATGAACTGTTTTGAACAGTTTCCTGGTGGAAAACAAGGCGTCACACATGTGTACACAAAGTGATTTTCAGGCCCTGAAGCGTTATGGTGAAATAAGGTTACCTTCAACTCTAACTCTGTGGTAAGTCAAAATACTCTGGTAAAAGCAGTTCTAAATGATGAAATCCCCAGTACCCTTATGGTTAAGAACTGTTTGGATGGTTTCCCTACTGTTTTCAAAGTGCACTTCAACATCTCAAACTCACTTTTGAAATCCTATTAACACAGTGGACAAAAACTGAAGTTGAGTGAAACTCAATGAGTCTTAACTTCTATGTTGTGAAACCACTTGAAACACATCTGCGACATAGTTTTTTACAGAAATGAACTGTTTTGAACAGTTTCCTGGTGGAAAACAAGGCGTCACACATGTGTACACAAAGTTATTTTCAGGCCCTTGAAACGCGTTATGGTGAAATAAGGTTACCTTCAACTCTACGCAGCTGTGTAAAGTCAAAATACTCTGGTAAAAGCAGTTCTAAATGATGAAATCCCCAGTACCCTTATGGTTAAGAACTGTTTGGATGGTTTCCCAACTGTTTTTCAAAGTGCACTTCAACATCTCAAACTCAGCTTTTGAAAATCCTATTGAACTTGCATTGGACAACTGAAGTTGAGTGAAACTCAATGAGTCTTAACTTCTATGTTGTGAAACCACTTGAAACACATCTGCGACATAGTTTTACAAGAAATGAACTGTTTTGAACAGTTTCCTGGTGGAAAACAAGGCGTCACAAGTAATGTACACAAAGTGATTTTCAGGCCCTGAAGCGTTATGGTGAAATAAGGTTACCTTCCTCTAACGCTGTGTAAAGTCAAAATACTCTGGTAAAACAGTTCTAAATGATAAAATCCCCAGTACCCTTATGGTTAAGAACTGTTTGGATGGTTTCCCAACTGTTTTCAAAGTGCACTTCAACATCTCAAACTCACCTTTTGAAAATTCTATTGAGTTGCATTGGGCAAAAACTGAAGTTGAGTTAAATTTAATGAGTCTTAACTTCTATGTTGTGAAACCACTTGAAACACATCTGCGACATAGTTTTTTACAGAAATGAACTGTTTTGAACAGTTTCCTGGTGGAAAACAAGGTCACACATGTGTACACAAAGTTATTTTCAGGCCCTTGAAAGTGTTATGGTGAATTCAGGTTACCTTCAACTCTAACTCTGTGGAAAGTCAAAATACTCTAGGTAAAGCAGTTCTAAATGATGAAATCCCCAGTACCCTTATGGTTAAGAACTGTTTGGATGGTTTCCCAACTGTTTTCAAAGTGCACTTCAACATCTCAAACTCACTTTTTGAAAATCCTTTGAGTTGCATTGGGCAAAACTGAAGTTAGTGAAACTCAATGAGTCTTAACTTCTATGTTGTGAAACCACTTGAAACTTCTGTGACATAGTTTTTACAGAAATGAACTGTTTTGAACAGTTTCCTGGTGGAAAACAAGGCGTCACACACATGCCTGACACGTGTGATGAAATCAGGTTGCACCTTCAACTCTAGCGCTGTGTAAAGTCAAAATACTCTGGTAAAAGCAGTTCTAAATGATGAAATCCCCAGTACTTTCTTATGGTTAAGAACTGTTTGGATGGTTTCCCAACTGTTTTTCAAATTGCACTTCAACATCTCAAACTCACTTTTGAAATCCCCATTAACTTGCATGGACAAAAACTGAAGTTGAGTGAAACTCAATGAGTCTTAACTTCTATGTTGTGAAAACACTTGAAACACTTCTGCGACATAGTTTTTTACAGAAATGAACTGTTTTGAACAGTTTCCTGGTGGAAAACAAGGCGTCACACATGTGTACACAAAGTTATTTTCAGGCCCTTGGAAAGCGTTATGGTGAAATAAGGTTACCCTTCAACTCTAACTCTGTGTAAAGTCAAAATACTCTGGTAAAAGCAGTTCTAAATGATGAAATCCCCAGTACCCTTATGGTTAAGAACTGTTTGGATGGTTTCCCAACTGTTTTCAAAGTGCACTTCAACATCTCAAACTCACTTTTTGAAATCCCCTTGACTTGCATTGGGCCAAATCTAAAGTTGAGTTAAACTCAATGAGTCTTAACTTCTATGTTGTGAAACCACTTGAAAAACATCAGCGACATAGTTTTTTACAGAAATGAACTGTTTTGAACAGTTTCCTGGTGGAAAACAAGGTGTCACACATGTGTACTCAAAGTTGTTTTCAGGCCCTGAAACGCGTTATGGTGAAATAAGGTTACCTTCAACTCTAACTCTGTGTAAAAGTCAAAATACTCTGGTAAAGCAGTTCTAAATGATAAATCCCCAGTACCCTTATGGTTAAGAACTGTTTGGATGGTTTCCCAACTGTTTTTCAAAGTGCACTTCACATCTAAAACTCACTTTTGAATTTCCCATTAACTTGCAATGGACAAAACTGAAGTTGAGTGAAACTCAATGAGTCTTAACTTCTATGTTGTGAAACCACTTGAAACACATCTGCGACATAGTTTTTACAGAAATGAACTGTTTTGAACAGTTTCCTGGTGGAAAACAAGGCGTCACACATGTGTACACAAACTGATTTCAGGCCCTGAAGCAGCGTTATGGTGAAATAAGGTTACCTTCAACTCTAACGCTGTGTAAAGTCAAAATACTCTGGTAAAAGCAGTTCTAAATGATGAAATCCCCAGTACCCTTATGGTTAAGAACTGTTTGGATGGTTTCCCACTGTTTTCAAAGTGCACTTCAACATCTCAAACTCACTTTTGAAATCCTATTGAACTTGCATTGGGCAAAAACTGAAGTTGAGTTAAACTCAATGAGTCTTAACTTCTATGTTGTGCAAGTTGAACCACTTGAAACACATCTGCGACATAGTTTTTACAGAAATAAACTGTTTTGAACAGTTTCCTGGTGGAAAACAAGGCGTCACACATGTGTACCAAAGTGAATTTCAGGCCCTGAAAGCGTTATGGTGAAATAAGGTTACCTTCAACTCTAACTCTGTGTAAAAGTCAAAATACTCTGGTAAAGCAGTTCTAAATGATGAAATCCCCAGTACCCTTATGGTTAAGAACTGTTTGGATGGTTTCCCAACTGTTTTTCAAAGTGCACTTCAACATCTCAAACTCACTTTTGAGAATCCTATTGAGTTGCATTGGGCAAAAACTGAAGTTGAGTTAAATTTAATGAGTCTTAACTTCTATGTTGTGAAAGTTGACACTTGAAAACACATCTGCGACATAGTTTTTACAGAAATGAACTGTTTTGAACAGTTTCCTAGTGGAAAACAAGGCGTCACACATGTGTACAACAAAGTGAATTTCAGGCCATGAAAGCGCGTTATGGTGAAATAAGGTTACCTTCAACTCTAACGCTGTGTAAAGTCAAAATACTATGGTAAAAGCAGTTCTAAATGATGAAATCCCCAGTACCCTTATGGTTAAGAACTGTTTGGATGGTTTCCCCACTGTTTTTCAAAGTGCAATTCAACATCTTCAAACTCACTTTTTGAAATCCTTTGACTTGCATTGGACAAAAACTGAAGTTGAGTGAAACTCAATGAGTCTTAACTTCTATGTTGTGAAACCACTTGAAATACATCTGCTGACATAGTTTTTACAGAAATGAACTGTTTTGAACAGTTTCCTGGGTGGAAAACAAGGCGTCACACATGTGTACACAAAGTTATTTTCAGGCCCTGAAAGCGCGTTATGGTGAAATAAGGTTACCTTCAACTCTAACGCTGTGTAAAGTCAAAATACTCTGGTAAAAGCAGTTCTAAATGATGAAATCCCAGTACCCTTATGGTTAAGAACTGTTTGGATGGTTTCCCTGTTTTTTCAAAGTGCACTTCAACATCTCAAACTCAAACTTTTGAAATCCCATTAACTTGCATTGGACAAAAACTGAAGTTGAGTGAAACTCAATGAGTCTTAACTTCTATGTTTGTGAAACCACTTGAAACACATCTGCGACATAGTTTTTACAGAAATGAACTGTTTTGAACAGTTTCCTGGTGGAAAACAAGGCGTCACACACATGTGTACACAAAGTTGTTTTCAGGTCTTGAAAAGTGTTATGATGAAATCAGGTTACCTTCAACTCTAACTCTGTGGGAAAGTCAAAATACTCTGGTAAAGGCAGTTCTAAATGATGAACTCCCAGTACCCATTATGGTTAAGAACTGTTTGGATGGTTTCCCAACTGTTTTTCAAAGTGCACTTCAACATCTCAAACTCACTTTTTGAAATCCCCTTAACTTGCATTGGGCCAAAACTGAAGTTGAGTGAAACTCAATGAGTCTTAACTTCTATGTTGTGAAACCACTTGAAACACATCTGCGACATAGTTTTTACAGAAATGAACTGTTTTGAACAGTTTCCTGGTGGAAAACAAAGGCGTCACACATGTGTACACAAAGTAATTTTCAGGCCCTGAAGCAGCGTTATGGTGAAATAAGGTTACCTTCAACTCTAACGCTGTGTAAAGTCAAAATACTCTGGTAAAAGCAGTTCTAAATGATAAAATCCCCAGTACCCTTATGGTTAAGAACTGTTTGGATGGTTTCCCAACTGTTTTTCAAAGTGCAATTCACATCTCAAACTCAACTTTTGACATCCCCATTAACTTGCATTGGACAAAACTGAAGTTGAGTGAAATTTAATGAGTCTTAACTTCTATGTTGTGAAACCACTTGAAAACATCTGCGACATAGTTTTTACAGAAATGAACTGTTTTGAACAGTTTCCTGGTGGAAAACAAGAGCGTCACACATGTGTACACAAAGTGATTTTCAGGCCCTGGAAGCAGCGTTATGGTGAAATAAGGTTACCTTCAACTCTAACGCTGTGTAAAGTCAAAATACTCTGGTAAAACAGTTCTAAATGATGAAATCCCCAGTACCCTTATGGTTAAGAACTGTTTGGATGGTTTCCCAACTGTTTTTCAAAGTGCAATTCAACATCTCAAACTCACCTTTTTGAAATCCCTATTGACTTGCATTGGGCAAAAACTGAAGTTGAGTGAAACTCAATGAGTCTTAACTTCTATGTTGTGAAACCACTTGAAACACATCTGCGACATAGTTTTTTACAGAAATGAACTGTTTTGAACAGTTTCCTGGTGGAAAACAAGGCGTCACACATGTGTACACAAAGTGATTTTCAGGCCCTGAAGCGTTATGGTGAAATAAGTATACCTTCAACTCTAACGCTGTGTAAAGTCAAAATACTCTGGTAAAAGCAGTTCTAAATGATGAAATCCCCAGTACCCTTATGGTTAAGAACTGTTTGGATGGTTTCCCAACTGTTTTCAAAGTGCACTTCAACATCTCAAACTCACTTTTGAAATCCCCATTGACTTGCATTGGACAAAACTGAAGTTGAGTGAAACTCAATGAGTCTTAACTTCTATGTTGTGAAACCACTTGAAAAACATCTGCGACATAGTTTTTTACAGAAATGAACTGTTTTGAACAGTTTCCTGGTGGAAAACAAGGCGTCACACATGTGTACACAAAGTAATTTTCAGGCCCTTGAAAATGTTATGGTGAAATAAGGTTACCTTCAACTCTAACGCTGTGGAAAGTCAAAATACTCTGGTAAAGCAGTTCTAAATGATGAAATCCCCTGATACCCTTATGGTTAAGAACTGTTTGGATGGTTTCCCAACTGTTTTTCAAAGTGCACTTCAACATCTCAAACTCAGCTTTTAAAAAATCCTATTGAGTTGCATTGGGCAAAAACTGAAGTTGAGTTAAATTTAATGAGTCTTAACTTCTATGTTGTGAAACCACTTGAAACACATCTGCGACATAGTTTTTACAGAAATGAACTGTTTTGAACAGTTTCCTGGTGGAAAACAAGGCGTCACACATGTGTAAACAAAGTATTTTTCAGGCCCTGAAATCGCGTTATGGTGAAATAAGGTTACCTTCAACTCTAACGCTGTGTAAAGTCAAATACTATGGTAAAACAGTTCTAAATGATAAAATCCCCAGTACCCTTATGGATAAGAACTGTTTGGATGGTTTCCCAACGATGTTTTCATGAGTGCACTTCACATCTTAAACTCACTTTTGAAATCCCCATTAACTTGATTGAC
>NW_024380066.1:0-6058 GCF_016835505.1 Polypterus senegalus
AATAAATCCCATGGGTTTCCGGGCTACCTTTTTTTAAAAACCCTTTTTTCCGGATAAAAACCCCGGGTCCGGGGGTAAAAAAAACCCAACGGGGCCCCCAACACGGCCGGGTGGGGAGGATTTCCCAAATGCGGCTCCCGGCGGGAAGTAAAACCCCCCCGGATTGCAAGTTTGGGCCCAGTCCCTGAAAAAACCCCAAATTAAAAGGCCCCGGAGACCGCCAGGCATGTTGGAAGATGCTATTTCCCCAGCGGAAGGAAAGGGGGTTTGGGGTTTGCCTCCCCGGGGAATTAAATAACTGTTTTGGCGTGGGGAACAAAAAAACGTCGACCCTGAAAGGGTTTTTTTGCAGATGCTAAAGATTGGGAAGATTGCAAACCCTGGGAGGGGGGCGGGGAAAAAAAGGGTGAGGGGAGACCTGCAGAAATTTTGGGTTGGAAGTTTCCCTTTTAAAAAAATGGGGGTGGTACGGGAAAAGCAGCCCCGGTACATCGCAGAGTGAACCAGGGATTAATCAGTAGGGTGGAGCGGAGGAGCGGGATAGGTGTCCCCCGGAACGTTGGATCAAAGCGCCCCTGGAAAATAAAAGGGGGAAAAACGGGAAAAAGGGGCTTTTTAACTAATAGAGCAAAACTGTAGACAAACCCAGATTAAAAAGGGAAATCCCAAAAAGAAAAACCGGGGTCTCAACAAAGCAGTAAAGGGAGTTGAGAGCACAAAGGTGGCGTTAATCTCCCGGGGAAAAGGGGGAGTTAGCTTTTCCCCAAACTGTTTCCCCCCCAGAGGAAGAGCAGGGGGAAAGGAGGAGTGTAAAAATTGGGGGACCCCCAGCTAAAGGGTGTATTGGAGAAGGGGGATGAATTCCACTGATGATGTTCCCCAGGTTCTCCGGGGACCCCCATCCCCCGGGAATAGAAGGTCCACTGGAATATTCTCCTGGGGGAAGACAGATCCCGCTACAATAAATAAAACCGATTTTCTTTTTTCAAGTAAAAAGATGGTGCAAAGTTTGAGACTCACCGTGTTTGGGGTGCAAGCGGGGACCGACGCCCCACACAACCCCATGGGCACAATGCTGTAGGCGAGTTTGGGGTTTTGTTCAGATTTGACATATAGTGAGGACCCGACGGCGATGCCCCCCAACCCACCGAGAGAGAAGAACCATCAGCTGGGGATTTTCCCCGCAGAAAAGCGTAGGATCCGATTAAGACTTTCCCATTTATCAATTTAAAAATTTTATTAAAATTTTTAGCTCGCTTGAAAAACCAATTTACTACAACCAAGGCTCCACTGTCAAAAAAAATGAGACCCAACCCCATAAATTAACCACGGGGCACTATGAAGAACAAGGACGTTTTAACCCAAACATGCACAGACAGTCGGGTGGACTTTCGTGCCGTGCCTTTCTAATTTATTTTCACCGTGCTATTTGGAGGAAAAGTGATATGCAGTATTATACTGTGGTGGGTATATCTAAGTATTTTGCACGTTTAAACTACAGTTAATGATTTGGTTTCAAGATTTGTTGTGAAAACTGAGATTTGAAACTTTGTGTATTTTGGGAAACCGGTCTCCTAATCAGGGCAAGGTAATGCGCCACCCAGCCCTGTCTTTTTAAAATTTCCAAAAAAAAAAACATTTATTATGATCTAACAGTTATCAACTTATAATCTTTTCAAAATACTTTTTAAACCATTGAGTACAATTTTTTCCACCCACCCTGGTTACAACATAGCCGGGAAACCGTTTGTCAAACAGATTTTAAGCCAATAAACCCCCCAAGACCCTTGTAATCTAATCCTGAATGGTTTTAAGATTGGGGCCCGATTATTAAAAGGGGTTTTGAATCCAAAATTTGTATTTGATAACAACCAAATTTAAATCATCTATAGAGCAAAAAAAACCTTTATTATTGTAAATTGGTTAAGCCTCTATCTAATTGGGGTTTAAATTTAAAATATAGAGTCGTTTTTTTTTTCCCGGGGAAATAGTGCCACTGGATGAAAATACCCCATTTATTCATGTATATACTGTAAATCCACAAGGTTTTGATGGGCATATGACAGGAGATGGGATGGTTATTTCCGGGATGGGGGGCCCTTTAGAAGGGCAGGAAAACACCCGCAGTGGGGGGGGGCCCAACCGGGAATGAAACCAACTGTTCCACAATTCACCCTTTTAAGAGTTCCATCTTTTCCCCATTTTCATGATGGTCATCAATTTTTTTCCCCCCGAGATTACGTCCCACATCCCCCCAAAATCCAAACCAGTACTCTTCCTCCATCCTCAGGACCTCAATTTTAAAATTTCCCAAAACAATCGGGGTTTTAAAAACTGTCTCTTAAAACCCCCCGCCCATGGTTTTTTTTGACCAAAGGGTTTTTCCTTTTTTCCCTTTCTAGCTGTTTCCCTCCTTGCTAATCCGTTGCACTTCCTGATTCATATCTCCCTCATCAACCTCTTCTCTCCTCTTCTCTTCATTCATCGCCACCAAAAGCCCCACTTTTTTAAACACACCCCCTTCCCCTTGGAGACGTTTCAATCTTTACCCTTTTTATCACCCAACCTGCTGCACATTTTTTCCCAGCTCGGTCCCCCTGTCAGTCGGTACAGGCCCTTTTTCTCCCCCAGTGTCCAACCATCATACACCATTATAGTTTTTTGCCCCCTTTCCCACCTCCCTTTTCCTTTTTTTTTTATTTTCAATTTCTGCATCTTCCTGACTACCCCACTTTTTTTTGCATTCTCCCCCCCGGAAATCTCCTGTTTTTCCTCACCCACCCCAGGTTTCTTTTCCTCCTTCCCTTTTTTCCAGATGTCACCCCAAACCCTTTGCTACCCTTCATTGTAGCCCAAATGGTTTTAACTTTCCCTGCCACCCAGTGCCTGTCTTCCCTCCTCCCTAAACTCAATTTTGTAGTCTTCCTTTTTCAACTACCATTTGATCCCGGCTCTTCCCCCTCTTCCTCTTGACTCCAAAGTCAAAATACAAAAAAAAAAAAAGGCTAACGGGACAAAAAGATGGTTGAGGAGGACAAATGGTCTGTGTTTTTTATAGGGGGAAAAGAATAAAATTCATTAATTTCCCATTGTTTGTATTGTTTCAGTACAAAAAAATCTACTTTCCAACCCATTTATCAACAGAGGTGCCCTTTTCAAAGGGACAGCACCACCGAAATTTTTAAAAAGACAAGAAAAATTAAATTGTTAAGTTTAGAACCAAGAGTTTCCAACATAAAGTCCTGAAAAAAAATTAAAATGCCACAGGGAAAATTTTTAAGCCCTTCAAAAAAAGGATAAAAGGCCAAACAAGTTCCGAAACAACAAAGGCAACCCAAAGAAAAATTCCCAAATACAAAAAACCAAGAGGGGGACAAAAACAGAGAAAGGGGTTAAAAATTTACAAAAGGAAAATACACAGGTGAACTAAACACCAGGTACTTTCCATGAAAAAGGGGATGTAGTTGCCCTCAGCCTTGACAATGCTGATGGCGTCCCTTCAAGTTAGGCCCAGGCCCCCTCCCTTTTTTTGGGGGCCCACCAAAAACACATGTAGCAAATAAGAGATATTTAAAAAAAAAAATACCAATACCATAAAATAAAAAAACAAATAGACAAAAAATATTTAAACCCCAACTAGGGGAAACCCTGCAAAATATAACACTGGCAAGTGGCAGTCCCATGGAGCAACCGGGACTTGTGGGCTTTTCCCAAGAATTTGCGGAAGTAAAAAAGTTTAACCGAATGCTTTTTCAAAAAAAAAAGAAAGACAGTTGAGTTTTTACCTTTTTCCCCCACCACTTTTTTCCCATCTGCAAATACCCTAAGATTTGGGGAGCGGGCCTGGATGGGATATATGTTGGATCGCTCCCCTGACCTGAAGCAGGGTTTTGGGCGAAAGGAGAAAAAGATCAAGAGGTGTTAAAGCCCAGATATGAATGAGTCTCAAAGCTGAACAATCCATTTAAATACCCAATAAACAAAAAAAACTGCTTAATCTGCAGCTCCACAAAAGAGGTTACCTGCCCAAAACCCGGAAGGGACTTTATTGAAATTAAGCATTTAAACTAGGCTGTACCCCAGATACAGCCCAAATCCCCGCTTTTACCCAAACAAAATTCATGCCTTTTTACTGATTACAAACCAAGGGGAAATGGAGAACCCTAAAATTTAGAAGGGTCTGGTTTTTTTTGCAGTATTCATTGGGGCTGACTTTAAAGAGGGAAAAATGGGCCAAAAAAAAAGACATAGAGAAAGAGCAAGGATGAAGAGATGTAGTAAAGGGGGAAAACGGGTGCCGGACACCCAAAAAGGAAAGGAAAAAACCTGGTGGTGGAAGAGGAAATAAGGAGAGATTAAGAGGAAAAGTAGCAAAAAAAAGAAAGGGGGGTCGAGATGCAGAAATTAGAAAGAGTACAAGAAGATAAGGGCAAGGTAAAAGGGGTGGGAAGGGTAAAAAAAAGTGAGATGGGTTTGGGGCAGGTTGGGCACTGGAGGGAAAAAAGGGCCTGTACCGATTCGAAGAGGACCCAGCTGGGAAAGAGGGCAGGTTAGGGGGATAAAGGATAAAAAGGGGAAAAAGTACCCAAAAAAAGGGGGAACAGGGTGGAAAAAAGTACTTGAGGGGGGAGAATGAAGAGAATGGGGGAAAAAGGTTGAGTTGGGAAGTGAAAGGGAAATGCAAAAGATTAAAAGGGGGAAAAAAAGCTATGAAGAGGATGAAAATGGAAAAACCCGTTGGGCCCGAAGACAACCGGAAGAAGGGGAAAAAGAAGACAGAGATATTTCCAGATTGTTTAATGGGAAACTTAAAGTTAGAGGATGCCTGAGGAGGGAAGAAGTTATTCTGAATTTTTAAAAAAGGGTGCGGACTGCAGTAACCAGCAGAATAAAATTGATGAGCCCCATGAAGGGGAAAGGAGGGGAAACTAGGTTAAAAGGGGGGATGATTAGTGAGAGCAGTATTTTCAGCCAAGAAAAAAGCACCAAGTGCAATGCCAGAATGTTGATGGAGAAATTTAAAAAAGGCCCGGGAGTTGCATTCGCTTTTTACCTGCAGAAAGATATGACAGAGTGCCCAAAAGGAGTGTGGTTTGTAGGGGGGAAGTCGGGGGGTGGCAAAAGGATGTGGTTGTGCAGGATAAAAAGGGGTGACAGTGGTAAGTTTTGGGGGGAGGACAGATGCATTTGTTGGGGGTGGAAAAATCGGGGGTCGGCTCTGAGCCTTTTGTTGGGTGGTATGGAAGGTTTAAATGGATTAGCAGGATTCCCCTGGACTATGATGTTTGCGATGACATTGTGATCGGGCATAGTAGGAGCAGGTTTAGGAGACCCGGGGGGTGGGAAAATCAGAGAGGAGAGGGAAAGAAGGCGTAAAAAACAAAAAATTTTGTTTTAGAATTAGAATTAGAATTAGAAAATCTAGGAGAAAGGCCTTCAGCCCAACAAAGCTGCCAGTCCCCTCCACTTGTTTCCAAGAAAACATCAAGTCGAGTTTGAAAGTCCTAAAATCTTCTTTCTACCACACTACTTTGGAATTATTCCAAGTGTCTATGTCTTTGTAAAGAAAACTTCCCAATGTTTTGGGGAAATTTTAACAATTTTTTCCCAAATGTGTCCTGTTCAAGGGGCTATTTTAAAATACAAGTTACCACTGTACTAATTCCCTTATAATTTTAAACACTTCAATCAGTCAACTCTTAACTTCTTTTTCTTAAACTGTAAAAGGGTCAGCCTTTTAACTTTTTCCTCATAATTCAACCCCCGGGCCCGAATCAGCCTAGGCTCTTCTCTGGGCCTTTTTTCTAAAATTTTTTACCCAAAAAAGCTATGGGTCCCTTTTGGTTAGCCCCCCGGAGACCCAAACGGGGAAAAAAACAGTACCCCCCCAAAGGGAATTGAAAGGGGCCCCCCCCCTTTTTTTTTTTTCCCCCGTGCCCCCAAAAATTTTTTAAAGGTTGAGGGAAAAACCTTTTTTTTTGGAAACCCCTTGTTACTCCAACCCCGGAAAAAAAAAAAAAAAGGGGTGCCCAAAAATTTAAAACCTAACATTTTTTTG
>NW_024380067.1:0-26379 GCF_016835505.1 Polypterus senegalus
AGAACAAGTGTGCTTTTATTCAAGGTGGGACAGATCTATGAGTTTTTTTGTAGGCTCTGGTAATTCTAGTGTTAAGGCTTCTGGGAGACCTAGTTTCAAAAGTTAAAAATTCAGAAAAGTCCCAGGAGATATCAGAAATGTCTTACAAGGGAGAGGAACTATTACAGAGACAAGATCCACCAAAGATCTTTGTAAACTAAAAATGTTGATTAACAAAATAGAAACATTTTCAGAAAGCTCAAAATGAGCATATAAGAAGTTACCTGGAAGTCAAATGCAAGTCTCAATACACAATCCAGTGGCATTAATCCAATAAACCAGGCAACAGTCATCACAGTAATTCCATAGGAATATCAAGTCCTACAAACATCTCTACTACAAACTCAATGCACCACTGCTGAGATCCTCTTTCCTGACACAATATACTGTATATAGTCAGAAGAACGTCTTGACAACAATGACATCAGGGTGACCCTGCCTCTTGGGGTACTAACCATGGAACATAAGGAATAGCCACTGTGACCAGCAAGGGGTGTAACATCACTACAACTTCAAACCTAGTTGCATGGACACAAGTCCCAGGTTTAAATAAGTTTTCATTTGTAACTAAATACCTCACCAAAGATGTTTTCCCAGCTTTGGCACAAGTATCTGCACAAGCACAATACAATTCTTTTTTTTCTTCTTTCTTATATCCTCCTACACTCCTCCTACATGAGCTTTGTCCATTCTCCACACTTGATTCCAACTCACCTGGGTTAGGAAGAGTAGCTTCCTTCATACTGAACCCAGTAGTACTTCTTAGTTCTACCACACTGCACACAGGACACACTTCTGGGCCAAGCAGGACCTTCCTGTGACAGGAGATCTTGCTTCTAGCTTCTTTCTAGCAGCATTTGAGGACCCCAGCAAGCCTGCCCAGTTACCCTACAGCTCCCATGTGTCTATATACAGTAGGTATTCAACTGGAAGCCATAACTGGGGGGTATGGCCACCCAGTGTACTTGGGGGAAAAAAAAAACATGTCTGCCCCTTATAATTGCTTCCTGACTAGGAAAGGTACTAATAACCAACCCAGTCAGGATGCCTGCCCACCCAGGGCAGTCTCATGGCCTCTGAACCTCTGCAGATTTTATTTTTTTCCCTCCAGACATCTGAAGTTTTTTTTTTTTCTGTCCCTCCTGGCCATCGGACCTCACTCTTATTTTATGTTAATTAGTGTTGTCTTATTTTAATTCTATTTTTTTCTCTTTTCTTCATCATGTAAAGCACTTTGAGCTCATTATTTGTATGAAAATGTGCTATAGAAATAATTGTTGTTTTTGTTCTTCTATTACAAAGGCCTCCTGGCCAGGTAAGGGACCATCGACCCTGGCCAGGCTTTCAGCCAACCTGTTACTATGTCGTAGACAAACATAAAAGAAATTACCTACAAATTTAAGAAATAATTTAAAAACTATAAATCAGAAAATAAACATAACAGCTGGCTTATGTATGTAAGCTAATGCCATTATATAATGAAACCTTCTGAACACACAACAAGACCACAAAATGTATTAAAAAAACAAAATGGCATTGCAACAAACCTTAAACAAGAGATCATTCATTTGTGAAATGCTTAAATAATCTTTCATAACAAAAATAATCAACCATTTAGAATCCTGGCATTCAGAAACATTGAAAACAAACCTGAAAGTCAATAACAAAAATTTCTGAAGCTCAGAAAAAATGATCAAAGTCCCAAAAACCACAAAATTTTGATGTCTGTCTTATCGTCCAACTTTGACTTAGAAGACATTACCGTCCCTCAAGTGTCTTTAGAGATGGAACAAATGGTACATCAAAGGACATGTTACTGTATTTCAATAGTAATACAGATGACCCCCAAAATCCTTGGGCGTTATGTTCAAAGAGCACACGTAAATTGTGAAAAACCTCAGATTTTGGATGTGGTCAAGAAAATGCCCATAAATGCCAATTTTTATAGTTTAACCCCTAAATATGCACCCAAAACATTTTCAATTCATTTCTATACTGCTGTGTCTCCCGCAGTGCTAGAATGGAAAATACCAATGTTACCCCTATATGGATTGTAATTCATGTAAGCGTGTTTTCTTTGGTAAAATAAGGGTAAATACGTAATAATTTAATTTAGTTTAATGAAAGTACAGTAAAATGTACGGGTGCTCACCAATAATGAATGATATTGATTGAAGATGATGATGATGATGATGAATTAGCTGTGCAGTACGGTGAAGGTATGTATGTAATGAAGATAATGACTGCAGAAGATTTACAGCTCCTCGGATGGCTACTGTGGCATAACTTTTTAGTTCCTGGTGCAAATCCAGTAGTTCAACCTTCTTAAACTTCTTCTGGTGCTTAGGTTTGTTGCCAGAAGCCTTAGAAGGTGCAGGGTGTTTGGGCGACATCTTAAGGCTTTAAGAAGAACAAAACAAAAAAACACGAGAACACTCAGCGAAACACTCAAGATAGCTACACGTAGTAAACTGTTATGATGCATCAATGCTGGGCTGCATCTGCCGGAAATGCGTCACAGAGCAGCAGCCAATCAGCAGCAAGGAGAAATGAATAACGCTCTCGAATTGGCTACTTTCACCATCCCAAGCCGTGTTTTCCTCTACGGTTGCTTTGTGTTCTCTCTACAGTACAGTATTTCCACAAAAAAGCCATAAAAAATTTGAGGAGGATATTTCTGCTAACAATTATTAGTTAAGTTCTAAGGAAAAATCCGTGAATGACTGAGGCTGCGAACTCTGAACCAAAACTTCATGGGAGTCTACTATAATAATATTGATAATGATAATATTAAGTAAAAATTTATATAAAAGAATATTATTTCATTAGCTGGCTATGTGTGTGAGTGCAAAACTTCATGAATGCACGGACCACAGAAATGTATTGAATATGACATGAACTTCATGGCTGCCTACATCAAAGTCAAGAGGCAAAGAAAAAATCCTGACTATCCTAAGATCATTTCCCTTAATGACTAAAATGATTTGAGATTCAGAGTTCGGAAACTGAAACATCAGTATCAGAATGCCACCATTTACCATACATGTAACAATATTGAGAAGATCAGTGAAATCGCCATCAACAATATAGTGATGACAATAAGCAAAAGTCACAAAATGGCAGACAAAATTTACAAAATGGTGCCAAGATGACATTGCTATGAATGGGATCATTATCAGTTTCTTAATACTTGTCATACATATGTGTCTGAGGATCACCTTGATATGGTATGCAGTACCACTACGGGACAAGAGGGGGAGTTGTTGCTAACTGTCTTGACTCTTCCCTCAGTAACTCGGAGAAGACACCCTAAGAGGTCAACTGACCACATCTCCGTTGCTCCAAAAGGCCCCACCCCTTCCAGTCCAATGTATATAAAAATGGCTGTCCCTGAAGGAAGGCATCTTACTTGTGACCTGAGCCTTCAACAGGGCGGGACTCCCCAGTCAGACCCACTGATTTAAAGGCTGATTGGCTCTTCATTTAATTTGTGTTATTGTGTTCCCAAGTACCTGTTTATTTCTTTTTTTTTTTGTTACCTCGCAATTAAATGGGCTTACTGGGTTGGCAACCCAACTGTTTTTGGGACTCTGCAAGTCACTGTGCTCCACGGCCTTTTTCTGCATCAATTTATAAGGTTGAGCACTCATTTTGTGACTTTCTTGAGCTCTAGATTCTAAATCTTCCATTAGGTTTTTCATTTGAAATTCACCACCATCTTGTTAATTCCATTATTTTGTCTTAATGTCATTAGGGCCGCTTTCGTGTTGCCCTCAGACGTTGTCACCCATCAGATCATTTCTTTGTCCAAGTTTATGAATTCCAAAATCCTTTTTGATGCTCAATATTGCAGTTAGTCATTCTCTCAGCTTAGTTTCTTTGGGTCCACAGGACAATGTGAAGTGTCTCTTCATCCATTATTGTATGTTTGAACCGACTTAATCCAGTTCAGTGTCACAAGGGGCTGGGGCCTATAATTCTGTCAATAGTCGTAGTCATCCACACACCTACAGTGCAATGTGCCGTGGAATGTGAAGAGGATAAAAATAAAATTTGCTGTAAACTACCCAGACATGCTTCACTTCACACAATGCTAGTGTAGGACACAAATTACAAATTCTGTTAATCCAAGGCCGGTGTTGTTTATATTTGTGTCCGCAGTTCAACCCATCAGATCCCATTTCCAGTGACTCTAAAGGATATGTCGAGGAGCCGACAATCAAAAATAAAATCGCCTGTGTGGCCTTTGTGCTGGACGCCGACAGAGTGAGCGACTACCCTGAGCCTGTCCAGGAGGCACTGAGGGAGCTCAGGCTGAAGATCAGTGACCTTGGTAAGTGGCTAGCAAGTCCTCTAATATGGCTGATCCATTTGCAAAAGTGAACTTTTTTATCCTTTATTGTATTTATTAAAAGCATTATAACATTTAATACAGTTAAGTGAAACTTAGAACTAAATTCAATTCAGACTCCCCATGAGTTAGAGAGAAAGGCCAACAGCCAGAGTAAATGTTTTGGAAGTAGTAAAGAGAGCAAGGAGTCTTTCTCAACAATATAAGTGCTATTCTGAAATGTTATTGATTAATCTCAAAAAGTTCTGCACAGACCCTCTAAATGAGAAATTGATTTTTTCCAATTCCAAATAGTATATAATATCAGTGACCCACTGACTTAGAATAGGAGAGTTAGGATTCTTCTAGTTGAGTGAGACAAGTCTACGTGGCAATTGTGAAGTAAAGGCAATTACAGTTTGTTTGTCCTTCTCCACTTGAAGCCCCTCTGTGAGCCCACCAGACACAGCCATTAATGGATTAGGAGGGATTGGGACACCAAGGCTGTCTGAAAGGCATTTAAAGATTTGGGTCCAGAATGATGTGAATTTGGTGCAGGCCCAAAACATGTGGCCCAGTGAGGCTGGAGCTCGATTGCAGCGTTCGCAGGTTGGATCTCGCCCTGGAAACATTTTGGACAAGATAAACAAGATAGATGTGCTCGATAAAAGATTTTAAGTTGAATAATTGAATGCTTTGCGCATATGGAGCTGGAGTGAATTCTGTGCATTGCTGCCTTCCACTTTTCTGAAATGTTGAGTAAGAGATTATTTTCCCAATGAACTCTGGAACCTTTAAAAGGAAGGGACTTTAAAATGGTTTTATATATTATAGAAATGATGTTTTGAGTCTTCAAGACTGATCAGTATCTCTTCTGGAATAGAAATAGGTAGGAGCTGGGAAAAATGGGCAGAATTCATTTAGCATAATTTCTAATTTGGAGATAGTGGAAAAAATGTATTGATGGGAAACTAAATTTGGAGTGTAATTGTTCTTAAGATGCCAAACATTATATACAAACCTCAAAGTAATCCCATATGTTTTCAAAACTTCAACAACTGTGCAAGTGTGAGAGGGTAGAAAAAGGTGGTTATCATGTAGAGGTGCCACAGATAAAATATTCTAATACTTGAAGTGCTTCCTACATTGGTTCTATATCCCGAGTGAATGAAGAACAAATGGGTTGTTAGTATGTTGACGATAACTTGTATTTACCGGAGTACAAAGCACGGAATATATTGTAAAGAAGTACTGCAGGATTTTATTTCTATTGCTGACCAAGCCTGTGTGTGTTCATCTATTTGTGTCAATATCCAGGTTTTTATAGCTTGTATGTTTGCCACTCGGTAATAAAACTGAAAGTTAGGTAGAGCCATGCCACCTTCTGCCTTCGGTCTTTATAAGGTCACCTTTTGGATGTTTCAGATTCCAAATGAATGAGGTTATGATTAAATCTAATTTCATAAAAAATGATTTATTGATGTATATTGGAATGCTTTGAAATAGAAAAAGAAGCTTAGGAAGGATATTCATCTTGACAGTTTTAATTCTCCCTACTAAAGTAAGATGGAGGGTAGACCATCTGTGCATGTCTTGTTAAATTTTGTCCATGCAAACAGCAAAATTGTGTTGAAAAAGAGCATTATATTTGCTTGTGATGTTTACCCCTAGAAATTTAAACTGATCTACAATGATAAAAGGGAAGGTGTCCAATCTAATGCTGTTGGCTAGAGAATTCACTGGAACACTTTTGTTCAAATTCATTTTGAGTCCAGGTATCTTTTGAAATTCTGCTAGTACGGTTAGGGCTGCAGGCACAGTATTTTGTGGGTCTGATATATCCAGTGCCATATCATCTGCATATACAGATATTTTTTATTCAAGTCCTTCTCTGAAAATCCCCTGCAAAAGTGAACTTTAGATATCCCAGTGAACCCACACACCACCAGCCACCACATTTGCACAGAATGAGATTTAGACAATAGTAACAAGGAGCGATAGAAGAAGATGTCCAATATAACCAAGGAACTCCATAGAGTCTTGTGTGCTGGATAAGCCTGACTGGTCAAGACCTCCTGACATGACGGGTAACATCAGAGCGGCAGTGTGGATCAGTTTGGAGCTGTGACAGAACCTAAACTGACTTGAGTGTATGAAAACCTGCAAAGGTGGGTGCTTAAGGTTTAATGCGTGTCCTCGCCTTAGACAGAGCAGTCAGCAACTGAGAGACAGGAAGATTTTGGAACGTCGTGACCTTGTGGTGTAAAAAGAGCAGAAAGAGAACACTGGAAAGGCAGCTCAGGCCTCCAGATGAAAGGTCTCATCCAGCGGTACTGGGCCTCCAGGCCACCTGGGGAGATTTGTTGGCAGATAAAGGATAAGGGAACAAACATAAAAGGCTGGTGTCTTACCTGGCCAAATAGGTGATCTTTGACTCCAGTGGTGTATCCAGTCTGTACAACACTCTCATGTTATACTTGGCTTCTTTTCCCAATGGAGTTTGTAAATAAGGAAGGAAAGTCAGCAACATCAAAGTGGTGGGTCCTTGATAGGAAATCACCATTCAATGCATTTATACACAAAGAAAAAAATAATTCTCATTGGGGAAGAAGGTTTAATGTGTCCAATGACGCACCTACAAGGAAATTCATTCCTCCTTTTGGTAACCAGGCACTACATCTCAATCCAGCTGATGTCTAGTGGATCCTTCATCAAGTTAATCCATGAAAGGCTGGAGGGCCATAATATAACTCATCATGTGCTCGAGGAATGTGCTGACCAGCTGGCACACATAGTCACCAACATCTTTAACACCTCAATAAACCAGGCTCTTGTTCTGTCATGTCACCTCTATAGTACCTGTGCCATTTTGATTCAGTGCTTTGGGAGAATGGCCAAAGCCCATATAACATTCAGATTCTCCACCTACTGGATCCCTACCAGTTTGCTTACCATCCTAATTGCTCCATCAATGATGCCATAGCCATTGCACTCCACTTGAGCCTGGCACAATTGGAGAGCGGAGAAACACATGTGCAGGTACACCACCTTCAGTCAACAAACTTTATCTACTGAGCCTACAAACCCCGCATTTCATTTGGATATTAGTCTTTCTGAGAGACAGACCCCCACCGGTCCAAGTTAGAAACAATATATTGAACACCATCTTTCTCAGTGCTGGTGACCCCCAAGGCTGCATCTTCAGTCTTCTACTAATAAACTGGATGTCCAATTAAGTTGTTTATTAACACAACAATGATACACCTCACCAGAGGTGATGATAAGATGGCTTACAGAGAGGATGTCAAACAACTCGCGGACTGGTTTAAAAATAATAATCTGACTCTACTGTCAGTAAAACAAAGGAAACCACTGACAACATCAGGTAGAACCACACCATCCACCTTCCTCTCTTTATTAACGTCTCCAATGTGGAGTCAATCAGGAGTACAAAGTTCATGAGGACTGGAGATAAGAAATTATCTCTCCTGGACTATACAAACCTCCATTCTAGTCAAGAGAGTTTATATGTAGTCTAGTAACTGCACTTCCTACAGCACATGAGAAGAGCTAACCTCTCAGTTTCCACCCTCACCCCTTTCTACAGAAGCAATTTAGAGTGGGCACTGCCATCCTGCATCTCTGTCTAGTAGGTGGACTGCAAAGGCACCTTGTCTAAGACAGGATTTCCCAGCAAAGGGTGGTGAGAGTGGCTGAGAAGACCCTTGAGACATTTTTCCCTTTAATTGAGGAACTCTAAGGCAGGGCCACCAGCATTATCAAAGACCACCTTCACTGTTACATTTAAATATTTGCCCTCTGACAAGTGGTAAAACTGCCAGATGTATAGAAAGTTTTATCCCACAAGCCTCCTAAATAATGATTGGTCTGATAGTAAAGTGCAATACAAGTGTTGTCAGTCAGTCATTACCCAACCCGCTATATCTTAACACAGGGTCACGGGGGGGTCCACTGGAGTCAATCCCAGCCAGCACAGGGCGCAAGGCAGGAACAAATTCCAGGCAGGGTGCCAGCCCACCACAGAATATAAGTGTTAAATCTTGTTATTGTTGTTTATTTTTGTTGTCTGTCCTTGGACATAATCAGGCCAGGCGATCCAATTTTGTTCTACTCTGCGTTACTGTGTGTGGTTTTCGAAAGACAAATGACATTAGGCTTGAACCTTGAAAATAGAGTGTTGGAACCTTCTGGTGGGCAAAAGAAGAACTGAGGGGTCAACTCCTTTGCTGTAGCTCTTCAGGTCAGATGAGCTCCCAGCAAGAGTCTCCAAATGTCCCTAAAACTCCTAAATATCTACAACAGCTTGACTTCTCCATGAAATAAAAAGTCCATCATTTGATTACTTAAATTAAGTAGTTGTTGACAAAGTGACTAATGTATCAGCAGATTAGCCAAACATTCTTTGTATGATCGAGGACGGGGTGAGCCATGTCAGCCTTTGGATGGACTCTTGGGTTCACCCCTGTCAGTCCTTATAAGGGCGCCAAACACCAACATTGTCTCTCATTTTTGTTTCTCTCACAGGTGTTCCTCAAGTAGCCCTGTTGACCCACACTGATGAGGTCTGCAACTCTGTTGACGAAGATGTGAAAAATATCTACCAAAGCCAAGTTGTCCAGGACAAGGTAAGATCAGCAATTAACGGTGGCCTCCTCCTCCTGCCTCGGTCCAACTCTAACTGACCACTGACCCTCTACTTCAGGTGTATGCTGCTGGGAATCTGCTTGGCCTGCCCGTGTCCTGCATTGTGCCAGTGAAAAATTACTCGAGTGAGCTGGAACTCAACTGCAGCACCGACATCCTCATCCTGAGCGCAGTGGACCTCATCCTGCAATACGTCGATATGTTTTGTGATGAATTCGCGATGTCTAAATCTGCTCCGTGATCAAGTAGTAGAGGGATCACATCTGGCATGGCGGTGCTCATATTGGGGCACAGGTTTTTGGTTTCTGTTGATATGCTTGTCTTGTGCTCTTTCCTGTCTTGTGGTTAATTTGGGGTATAAGTGATGTGAATGCTTTCAAGTGCTGGTGTCTGAGGTGGACTGACTGGTTTCAAAAACTGAATGGAGCAATGTGGATGATTCTCAAAAGGCAGTCTGTGGGTCAGATTATCGATGGAGGCCACAGAGAGTCCAATGAGAGCAAAGAATTGGGTTATGACCTGAGTGGATGTGTCTTTCCTTAGTTGATCGAGTTTCATTTGGCTTAGTGGTGACAGGCCAGTGTTGTCCTCTCTTTTTACCACAAACTTATTGAGCTCAACTCTGCTGGCTTTTCACATTTCCAGCTGGCATCTTCTTCATCTATACTAAAATGTGATGTATGTAGGAGACTCTTCTTTATAATGATCTAACGCTGTGCTGCAGTCATAATGGTATACAACTCAATGTCAAGGGGGTTTATACAACAAACACCCATCAGAACCATCCAGAAGCCTCCTCAAATGCTCCTGATCTTTCCATGGTCCACGTGCAGAACGCATGGCTGGGGTACTTGCCATTAGAATTGGGTCTATGATTTTCTTTTTTTTTAGTCAACAGTACAGAAATGAAATAAAGAGTTTGTCATGTCGACATGTGTGCGGCCTGTCCTGTGTCACCCTCACTCGACTCACTTGTATAATCGAGATGGCAGCAACAATGGGGAGAAGAAGCCAAAGTCAGGGCACAGGAGACCAGTGATGAGGAGACAAACACACATTGTGGCTTTTTTTAATACTTGATTCAAATATTTTAAAACACTTCTTTAAAAATATGACTGACATAAAAAAATGTATTGGCGGAAGCCAAACATCTGCTGAAGAGGACCAATTTCACTTCTTCATTCTCTTCTTCTTGTTCTTCTTCTTTTTACTGCTCCCATTTAGGTATTGCCACAGTGGATCATCCATATCCATGTCTCCCTGTCCTTTGCATCATTTTCTGCCACACCGACTGCCTTCATGTCCTTCCTCACCACATCCATAAAACTCTTTCGTCTTCCTCTTTATCCTCTTGCCTGGCGGTCCCATCCTAAGTATTCTTTTCCCGATGTACCCCTCATCTCCCCTCTGCATGAGCCCAAACCATCTCAGTCTCACTTGGCCACCAAACTGTCATAACTGTGTTGTCTTTCTAATATTCCTAATTCTGTCTACCCTCGTAACTCCGAGTGAAAATTGTAGTTTCACGTCTTCATCCATAATAAATTAATTTAAAATTAGCAAACTGTCCATGAAATGGCACAACAACTTCATTTATTTCTATGATACATTTTCATATACAGATTTGAGCTCAAAGTGCAATACAAGATGTCAAAGAAATAGTTACAAGTAAAAGAAAAGAAAATTAGATAAGAAATAGTGAAGAAATAATCTACAAGAAGTACATCAAAGTGTCAAAGTGAACTTTATTGTCATCTCAACCATATACAAGTATACAGACAGCCGAAATTGTGAAGCTCAGGGTTCACAGTGTAGCAACATGACGTGCAAATAATAAATTAAAAATAGAATTAAAATTTAAAATTAAAACACAAAAAGACAAGGCATTGTGCAAAGATAAGACAAAGAAGTAGCAGCAATATTGACGTGTAGTTAGCAATATGAACATTGATGCAATGTATGGTATTTGCAATCTAGATACATAAATATAGTCAGTACAGGGTGGTCCAGATCTAATTATGCAGATCCAGATCGTCTGGATGATTTATGAACGGACGATTCCAGTTCGGTGCGAAGACAATTCTTTATGTCGTCAGTTCGCACACTTCTCGATGGTCCGGGATTTTTGGGTGATTTTCTATGTAATAAACTTAATAAGTTATAGCGTAATGAAAATTGCATAATTAGATCTGGACCACCCTATAGATACATAATAAAATAAATAAATAACAAATAATAGATATAGATAATACAAAAATGATCAGTGTATGATAATAGTTGTTTAAGACATGTAAACAATGACATGTTAGAATGTTTCACAGCAGAAGGATATCAAGAATGTCAAATCCTTAAAGGTCAGTATGAAATTTTCAGTTCTTTTCTACCTGCCCACTCATCTTTACAGGACAGCTGCCTGAATGTATTAAAAGTTCTGTTTTTAGAGGTGGTTGAGGCCGTTTGGAAGATCCCAGGGGGCAGCCTGGAGTTAAGCAGTCTGACAGCTTGGGGGTTAAAAACTCTCCTGCAGCCTGGCAGATCTGGCTCTGATGCTGCAATAATAATAATAATAATAGTGATATTTTATTTATATAGTGCTTTTCCAATGCAAGAAATATACACTTATATAAAATAGATAGATAATTTGAAGAAAAGTAGAGACCTCACCGGACCCTTTATTAGGTACGCTTGTTAAACTGCTTCTGAACACAAATATCACATGGCAGCAACTCAATGCATTTCAGCCTGTAGATATTGTCAAGATGACCTGCTGAAGTTCAAATTGGGCATCAGAATGGGGAAGAAAGGGGACTGAAGTGACTTTGAGCATGGCATGGTTGTTGGCGCCAGACAGAATTGCCTGAGTATTTCAGAAACTGCTGATCTATTTCGATATTCACACAAAACCATCTCTAGGGTTTACAGAGAATGGTCCAAAAAGGGGAAAATATCCAGTGAGCGGCAGTTGTCTGGGCAAGAATTGTCTTGTTGATGCCAGAGTTCACAGAGAAGGGCCAAACTGGTTCAAGCTGACAGAAAGGGAAGAGGAACTCAAATAAGCACTCGTTACAACTGAGTTATGCAGAAGAGCAGCTTTGAACACAACACAGCGAACCTTGAAGCGGGTGGGTTACAGCAGCAGGAGACCACACCGGATCCCACTCCTGCCTACTAAGAACAGGAAACTAAGGCTACATTTCACATGGGCTCACCAAAATTGGGCAATAGTAGACTGGAGAAACATTGCCTGGTCTAATAAGTCTCGGTTTCCGCTGTGACATTTAGATGGTAGGGTTAGAATTTGGGGTCATCAACATGACAGCATGGATCCATCCTGCCTTTTATCAACAGTTCAAGCTGGTGGTGATGGTGGTAGTGTAATGGTGTGGATGATATTTTCTTGGCACAGTTTGGACCCCTTAGTACCAAGTGAGTATTGTTTAAATGCTGCAGTCTACCTGAGGATTGCTGCTGATCTTGTCAATCTCTTTATGACCGCAGTCGTGCCCATCTTCTAAGCAGGACAACACACCATGTCACAAAACTCAGATCATATCAAACTGGTTTCTTGAACATGACAATGAGTTCACTGGACTCAAATGGCCTCCATAGTCACCAGATCTCAATCCAACTGAGCACCTTTGGGATGTAGTGGAATAAGAGATTCGCATCATGGATGTGCAGCTGACAAATTTTCAGCAACTGCGTGTTGCTGCCATGTCAACATGGACCAAAATCCTTGAGGGATGTTTCCAGCACCTTGTAGAATCTAAACCATGAAGAATTATGGCAACTCTGAAGGCAAAAGGAGTCCAACCTGGTACTAATAAGATAGACATAATAAAGTGGCTGGTGAGTGTATTGTATTGTTTTTTAAGTCTCGAAGGATAACTCCAATTATAAGGTCAGATGGCCAGGAAGAGCAGAAAAAAACTCTAGTTAAGCTGGAAAAAAAATCTGCAGGGGTTCAAGGGAAGCCAAGGTTAGGTTATATTGTTAAAGCCGTTCAAAGTAAATCAAAGCACATTCTGCTCAGACTATGTAAGGCACTAGTGAGACCACATGTGGAGTCATGTGTGCAGTTCTGGTCACCACACTACAAGAAAGACAAAGCAGCACTTGAAGTTGTGCAGAGGAGAGCAATCGGGTGCATCATGCGACTTAAGGACATGCCCTACTGTTACGGACTCAGAGAATTAAACCTGTTTAGTCTCAAGTAGAGGAGACCATGTGGGGACCTCATCAGGTCTTCATAATCCTCAGAGGAATTGGTAAAGTAGATCCATCAGAATACTTTCAATCTAATGGTGAATCAGGTACTGGAGGACATCAGTGTATTTAGGACTGAGGACAAAAAGCACTTACTTTACACAAAGAGTGGTGGGAATCAGAAACAAACCACCAAGACATGCAGTTGAAGGAGAAACTTGAAAACTTTTAAGAAGGATCTGGATGAAATGTTGGGACAGCTTAGCTATTTACTAAACAAAGGAATTTCTTATGTAAGGGACATTTTTAAACAAATTTAGAGTTTTAGTAATTAAACAGAATGATAAATAACTGAAAGAAATATACTAAAAGAAAGCAAACATAAGAAACATCATTATACGGATCCTACTCCGTTGGGCCCTTGAGCAAAGCCCTTAACCTGAAAATTGCTCCAGGGACGCCATATAACGGCTGACTCGGTGCTCTGAATCCCAAAGGTCACTCAAAAAGACAATTTCCTCTCCGGGATTAATGCCATGTACCAAATGCTAAAAGCAATAAACAAATAAAACATAGGATCAATTAAAAGCAAGAGTAGATAAGCCTTCTTCAAGCTGCCAACATCCACGGAGGTGGCAGCTTCTTCAATGTTCCACAGGTTTGAGGCCAAGGAGCACAAAGAGCTGCTTCTCCAGACGTGTTACGCTGAGCTTCAGGAACGTTTAGTAAAATGGCATCAGGGGACCTTGGATACATTTGGAAGTACACTCTGTGAAGTATTCTTCTGATATTCTCTGTACTAAATAAATCGCACTCGGAAACTTCACAAAGAGTCGAGGAAGTTGCCTTGTATAATGTCCATCGGACGTGATGAAATTTTGAATGAAATAGTATTAAAAACCAAAGCATTTGACAGTATACAGTGCTAAAATAAGGATTAACTTACAAAAAATTGTGACAGGATGTGATTTGGCAGTAAGTGACATCAATACAGAAAGGCGGAAGTGATGTCATCATGGCAGAACTGGAAGTGATGTCATCAAGTGGGAGCCGGAAGTGACATCGTCATGGCGGAGCCGGAAAATGTTGTCATGATTAGGAGCTGGAAGTGACATCATCCATGGGAGTCGGAAGCAGGATTGTTGTGGAGTGGCCATTTTGAGAAACCAAAAGTACTGAAGGTAAGTTTGTGGGATTATTATTTTTCTTCTTTGGGTCTGTTAAGAGAGAGAGGGGTGTTAGTACCCAAAATCAAACCTTCATCTCATGGTAGATCACTCACTTTAGGGCTTGTTGGCTGCCTCCTAAGCATACATGTGTGACACTCATTAAACGGAGGACCTTAAAATCATGTCTTGTCTCTCCGGCAAGATGATCATCTTCCTCTGCTGTCAGAGGAGCTGCGTAAACTCTGCATTTCAGTGGCGGCACTCTCTGAGGTGCGCAGACTGGGGACTGGCCAGATCTCTGTAGCTGGCTACACCTTTTATTGGTCACTCTGATGGCTGCATTTTGGGAGTAGCTGTTGCTGTAGCAGATTGGCTTCTTCTTATGGTGTCTCCGATGTCACTCCTTTCAACGAGTGTATTATGGGACTCAGATTACGGCACTCCATGGGTGCCTTGTCTATTGTCTCAGTGTCTGCTCCGACCGTGCTGAGTGATGTCTCAACTAGGGAGACATTTTATTCACAGCTTTGCTTGGTGGTTGATGGGTGCCCATGAGGTGGCACTCCTCTGATCATGGGTGACTTCAATGCAGCCACTGGCACTAACAGGGCTGGCTATGAGGATTGTCTTGGTCCCCATGGGTCTGGTGACCGTGCTGAAAGTGATTCTAGGTTCCTTGACTTTGCAAAAGGTCAGGGCCTGCGAATTGCTGGATCCTGGTTCCAGTGGCCAGAACTGCATCGTTAGACTTGGTACTCCAATACTGGTGGTGTGGTGAAGGAGATCGATCACATCCTCGTGGGCAGATGCTGGAGGCTCTTGCAAAACTGCAGGGTCTACAGAAGTGCCCAGTTTGTGAATTCTGACCTTAGGCTTGTTGTTGCTACTCATAGGATCCAGCTGAGGTCCAGAAGGTTACCACCTACTAGGAAAATGAGCCTGGGCTCGGTTATATTACCTTCCAACACAATACAAGTGCTTAGGAACCACAGCCTGCAACTCAGCATCAGCAAGACAAAAGAACTGGTTGGTGGTGGACTTCTGATGTGTCAAGAAGCTTCTGAGACAAGTCATTATCATCCAGGGGGACGAATGTGGAAGTGGTGCAGAGCTACAAGTACTTGGAGGTTCATATAAACAACAGACTGGACTGGTCTGACAACACATTGATGCTGGACAATAAGGGCCAGAGAACACTGGACTTGCTAAGGAGTCGTTATTTTTGTTGTTTATGTTCCTCTTAGGATTAATAAAGTTTAGCTAATCTAATTACTCATTACTTACCAAAAACAATGACTACGTATGTAATGTAAGCAATATGGGACTGGCCTCCCGAACAGGATGGAAGGTGCATTCTTGCCTGGCCAGGGAACCATAATGGAATGACAACATGAAAGAAGACAAAACCCAGCCAGGATTGGGCTGGATTATTATCCCACTTGGGTGAAAATATTAATGGATGGACAGGGGGAGGTTGTTTTTGCCAAGAACAGTTTCTCACCCAGTAGATGGCAGTGCTCTGCTGGCATGGACCCAGTATGGACACCCACAGGGGTTCAGGAGATTTGTAGTTCTGAAGGACAACTCTAGTGGGATCCTTGGGTGCCGCTTAAGGGTACTGCGTGAGAAGGACTCCTTGATACAGTGTGCTTCTGCTTGACGAGGAGAGACTCCATTGGGCTCTGTCCGGGCAGAGTACTCCAGGAAGCTCTCCCAGGTCCAACATAAAAGGGAGATGTCTGGCCTCCTCCAGTTTTAGTCAGAGTCAGGAGGCAGAGGGTGAAGAAGAAGCTACCGAGTAATGAAGTACATGAGGTGAATTTTGAAAAAGGTCCTTGTGAAAACAAAAAAGGTTTATGTGCACCCAGAATTGTCATAGTGTCTTTGTGTCTGGGGTATTTTATGGGGGGGTGTGTGGTTAGTGGTGCCCCCTTGTGGTCACAGTTGCTTAGCTACTTATTATAAAATGCAATGCTCTACAAACTACATACTTCACTGGCCAGTACTTTTTATTAAAACCTATGAACCGTTATAACTCTGAACAGAGACACAGTCAAAGTTGACCATTTTCTTGAGTTTTTTAAGTCTTTCAGTGCCCCTGGGTGGCAGAGAGCAGTCTGAGGGGGTGGGAATACTTGCAGAAGTTGTCAGTGAAAAGAAGCCCCCTTGAGCACCAGATTTGGGGAGGGGAGGGCTGGGGGGTACAGACACAGCACTAGAGAGCCTTGTCATTGTCTCCTGGCTGCGAAAGACCATCAGCTTCTTTCCTCAACGTGAGAGAGTCATAGGAGACGTCAACTTGAGTAGGCAACACCAGCGATCGGAGACAAGGGTTTGGCTTAATTTTTCCACAGACAGAAATAGCTCATTGTTTGTAGAATAAATTAGGGCAAATTCAAATTTGGATTGCATTCATTGTTTTGAAATACATCACCCTTATCTACAGATTCTGTTTAAATGAAGATCAGATCTCGGTATGGCCACTCACAGTGAAAAAGAGAAAATCACTCCATGGGGCGTCCTTACTTTTTTCAAATGATTTTCACACTCAAACAGTTTTTAGAGTCTACTCAGAATGGTGAGAAAAACCAAAACCATGAAGTGAGCCGTAATTCTGAGGATGAAAATTCCTGGTTAAGGAGGAAGATCAGAGGAGAACAACGGTGTGTTGAGCAGAAAAGCATCTCAGAATGCACAGCACGTGAAACCTTGACATGGATGAGCTGCAACAACAGGACACTGTGATGGGTTCCATTCCTGTAAGCCAAGAAAAGACATCTGAGGCTGCTGTGGGCACAGGCTCACCAAACCTGGACATTTGAAGACTGGAGAAGTGCAGCCTGGTCTGATGAATCTTGGTTTCTACTGAGTCACACAGATGTTGCACCCATCATGCCTTGTGTCAGTGGTTCAGACTGGTGGTAGTGATGCACTGGTGCTGGGAATGTTTTCTTGGCACACCCTGTTAAAATGTGATGGCTCTCAGGCTAGGAATCTGTGCCGGCAATCAGAAGGTTGCTGGTTCAAATCCCATAAACTCCAGAAGTGACTCTACTTCTGTTGGGCCATTGAGCTTCTTCCTGGGTATAACGCTAATCTGCATCCAGCCCTGTGAGCAGGTCCACCAACTTGCAGAGAAAACTTGGAGGGTTGGTGGTAGGATTAGCACTGCAGCCACCGTAATAAACCTCACAGTGTTCAAGTGTGGTGCCCAGGTGTCACCCGCTGCACTTGGGTCCCAATCCAAGTGGTTCGTCGTGTGGTGGGTGTGGCAACGCGCTATTGGCACAGGCTCCCAACCCCACTCTCCTGTTAATATCAGTCAGTCATTGCTTGAATGCCACCGCCAGTTGCTGACCAGGTACATCTCTTCATGCCCACCATTTATCCATCTCCTAAAGGCTACTTCCAGTATAACAATGCACCATGTCTCAAAGCAAACTGGTTTCCTGAACATGAGAATGAGTTCTTTGTTCTTCAGTGGCCTTCCCACTCACCGGATCTGAATCCAGTAGACCACCTTCAGGACGTGAGAACACAGCACATTCACAGCATGAAAATGGCAGAAACTGGTTCAACCTGGACCAGAATCTCAAAGGAATGTCTCCAACATCTTGTGGAATCCATGCCATGAAGACCTGGGGCTGTTTTGTAGAGTGCAAGGAGGCCTCAAGCCAGTAGTAGTTTGGTGGGCTTAAGAATTTGCTCCATGAGAGTATATGGAGCAGCAGCTCTTTCTGATCAAGAACCATCATGTGACCTCTGATTTAGAAAGGTGATTAGTCTTTAAAGTTCGGCTGAAATGTGAAATATTTATAGCTCTGGAAAATGTGCTTTAATTTTGAAAACAGAACTGAAAGTTAAGGACGCCTAACATGTGGTTAAGTTTTAGAGCGAATGCAGATTAAAATAAAAAAAAAACTGTGAGAATGGGGCCTGACAAAGTAGCAGTACACCTTCTGGGCCTACTTTGGTGTTTGCAGTACAGACAGGAAATCAGTTTTACAATTAAAATCTGTTTATTTTCAGGGTGGACTAAGAAGAAGTGGGCCCATGGGCTTGTACCCCACCTAAAGTGTTCTTGAGAAAACCACAGAAATCTAATATGTGATGTCAAAGCTTAGGAGTCACCTGAACTCGTAAATAGGAACTAACAAGAGCAGTGGGCCTGTGCGACAGGACTGTGGGTAGCAGGCAAAACCACAGAAACAGCAGGGTGTGAGTGGGCAGTGCCAGCCTCAGACTTTACTGATGTTACAGCTGGGAGCTCAACAGATCACCTGACACTGAACATCATGAAAACAGGAAGCACAGTTCAGACCGCAAACCCCTCTACCTCAATGGTGATGGTGTGCAGAGGGTCCCTGCTTTCAAATTCTTGGGTACCTTCATCTCCGCTGACCTGTCCTGGTCTGCAAATACCAAAGCAGTCATTAAAAAGATACAGCGGAGACTTCACTTCCTGAGGCCACCCAGGAAGAATAATCTGGATCAAAAGCTGCTAGTGAACTTTTACTGCTCCTCCATAGAGAGTGTGCTGACATACTGCATCACAGTGTGGTCCAGAAGCTGCACTGCAGCAAACATGAGGGGCTTCAGCATGTCATCAATGCAGCTCAGAAGATTGTTGGCTGCTCTCTGCCCTCCGTATAAGACTTGTATACTTCCCACCACCCTGGCAGGGCAAAAAACATCCTGGCTCTGAGGCTAGGGATCTACACTGGCAATTGGAAGGTTGCCGGTTTGAATCCCGTGAATGCCAAAAAGGGACTCTGCTCTGTTGGGCCCCTGAGTAAGACCCTTAACCTGTAATTGCTGAGCGCTTTGAGTAGTGAGAAAAGCGCTATATAAATGCAAAGAATTATTATTTGACCTGTTGCCCTCTGGTAGACAATACAGGACAATCAAATCAAGGCCGAGCAGACTCAGGGACAGTTTCTTCCTGGGGCCATAACTACATTAAGTCTCAGTATGCACTGACCGTCACTCTCTGAGTCTCCGTCCTGCTCTCTCTCCCCTTTTTCATGGATGTGCAATAATCCTCTATGAAATAATCACAGTCTAGTGCAATATTTATATATATATATATATATATTTAACTGTCTTATGTGCAATACCTACATTAATATTATTCTTTGTGTAATATTCACATTATTGGCAATTCGTGTCCTATAATCACAGTCTAGTGCACTATTGTTCTGTTTGTCCTCTGTGCAATATCTGACGTTATTAGCATTCTTTGTGTAATATTCATATCATTGGTAATTCAATTGTGGTACCAGCGTGATCAGTAATATTCTTGTTTTGCAATACCATATTTGTTGCCTAGCAATTAGCACCTATTTACGGAAGCCGAGAGAGGACGTGCAATATCGTTATTTTTTTTAATTGTCTCCTCGAGATAACAGACTAATTTTATCGAGATCTCAAGAATGATTCTTCACAAATTGTCTGCTGTAGTCCTGGAGTTGGCCTAATATTAACTGGAAATTAAAAATATATAAACAGAGATATTTACCAAATAACTTGTGAATTTGACAAATAAGCAAGAAATTGTTTATGACATTTGCCATTGTGATAAGGCACTATAAAGGAGCCCGACCCGACACAGGCTGAAAACCGAGGCACGTGTACAAAGCAATGAAAAAGATTTTATTTTTCTTCTTCACCCATGGGCCCCATCTTCCCCATGTCCCACAGGCACTGTCCCGTCACCACATGCACACAAAAGCAGAAACACAAATAAAGTTTCTTCCTCCACTCCTCCCAGGCAGCTTCTTCATAGTCCTCATCCTCCCGACTCTGGCACCTAGAGTAGTGGCTGCTGGCTCCTTTTGTAGCCCACCCGGGTCCAGGTGATGATTGATCTGATTCAGGCTGCACTTCCAGGTGTGGCTGCATCACTGCCCACATGGGCTCAGGAAGCTGTGCAGCTCCCAGCGGTGGTGGTGGCCACAGAGCCCAACAGGGCTGAGCTCCGGTGTTTCACGATTGTGGCCCTGATGCAACCCTGGGGGGCTGCCACCAAGCATTCTGGGGGACATAGTGTGCAGCCCATGGCTGTTTGGCCAGATTCATGCATGAGTCCCGGCCGTCCATCACACCATATAAGATGGATGTTTTACATATAAGTGGTACATTTGCCATATAAACTGGGCATTTGTCATTTGAATTGGACATTTAAATAGAAGCTGGGTATTTACCACTGAAGTGGGACATTTGCCAAATAAGTGACATACTCGACATATCAGCCAGACATCAAAAACTGGATATTTGTCAATTAAGCTTGACATTTGTCATTTACATTTATTGTCCATGCACTCCATGATCACATTCTTAGGACCGCTGCACTAATCTTGTTTAGGGTCTCCTTTTGCTCTTCAAACAGCCTCAGTTCTTTGTGGCATGGATTTCTCAAGATGTTGAGATTCTGGTCCATGCTGACATGATGGCATCAAGCAGCTTCTGCAGATCTGTCCATTGCACATTCATGCTGTGAGTCTCACAGATCTGCTGACGGGAGAGGCCACTGAACAACACTGAACTCCATGTCATGTTCATGAAACCAGCTTGCTTTGTGACATGCGCGATGGCAGCAGACATTAGAAGATGGGTAACTTGTGGCCATGAAGAAGAAAAAGAAGAAGAGCAGGTGTACAGTATTCGTAATAATTTGCTATAAGCAATAATTCTGACCACCATAAATAAAATACAAAAAAAAAAAAAACCCTCATTTTAGTGGTTTAGCCTGGCAACTGGGAAAATGCAAGTGAAACTTGAAATGCCAAACGAAGTTCCGTTGTTTAGCTCAACCCTAGCTGGAGGGTAATGTAAACGCCCAAGCCTGCCACTGAAGGGGAGCTCCACTCCGCTTTTCCACTTTCTGTTTCATGGAGCTTTAGCGGAGACATTCGTGCGAATATTCAGCTTTAACGGTGCCCTGAGCTGAGCGATGAGGCGCACCCGAGCAGAGACCCCCTGGAACTGAAGATCTGCGTGTAGGTAACGAGCCGGTGCGTGCGAATGGGGATTGGCATTGGGGGGGCGGATTTGTTTATAAGGTTCAAGAAAAAAGGACGATCTTATTTTCATCTTGAAGTGTTTTCAGTCAAACGTCCATTCAAGCCTGCTCAAAAAATGCGCCGTAAACTGTCCGTTTGCCTTCGACTCTGGGGGTCGAATTACTACCAACGTCAGAGTAATGCGGTGGTTCTCAGACTTTTTTTGTCCAAAGCCCCCCGGTGTATCTTGAGATTATGTGACCAAAGAGGCTGTAGCAGTGCCCCTCTTAGACTTAGTGCTACAATCTTTGAACTTCCATTTATTATCAAAAGCAGATTTTCCGCTATACTGCTCTTATTGTCCTTCTGTTTTAAAGCATAATACAAAATTAATCTGTCATTACTAAACAGCTTGTATGTCTTTATTAAATAACAATTATTTTTACTAGTGCCTTAACTTCTAAAACGAGGAGGCATTTTGGGGGTTGAATACAAATCAGTAACTAACGACATACGGAATTGATCAGCGCCGATATTTTGGTGGCGACACAAACTGCTCACTACTCACTGGGCTAGAGTATTATAGTTTTTAAATTACGTGTTTTTGAAAACAAAAAAGCAAATGTAATTTTTTTAATTCAGAATTATTCGTCACATGCAAAAAAGAACAGAAAGGATCGCGTCGGGTGGCGGCGGCAGTCAGCTAAAGTGTGCGGTTTGAAGAAGCGGCGTGTGACGTTGACCTGCCATCTCCTTCAAGTCACACCTTTCATCCCGCTCGAGCACTTCTTAGTGGCAGGGTGGCATGTCGCCTTCTTCTCAGCTTTTTCTTATTGTGTCGTTAGGAGCAGACGGTCCTGATTTTAACCACACAACAGTGGCTGCAATGTGATGTGCTGAGCAGATAAACGGGAACGAAGACTAAATCACGAATTTCTGTGCGTATGTGTGGGACACCATAATGTCCAGTGTATGCCAAAGTCTGCGTCATATGCGTTTCCGGGCTTCATAGTACAGTTCAGTGTGGACGAAGACTTTAAAATGAAAACGTATTAGTGTGATGTGAGAACCTTCCACTTTGTTAGAGATGTTTAGGTTTCACCTGCGGGCCAGTTGATGAGTGACGTAACACGAGTGCGTGCCGCTAGGGGCGGGGCGGGGCTTCAACATATCTGAAAATTAAAATGACGTATAGAGAAAAAATAACATACTTTTTGCGTAGATTTATTCATATATTGAAAAACAACACAAATTTTTCACATATAATTATTTATAAGCATCAACTAGACAAGAATATAGTGTAGATGAACTGATAAGCCGTAATTATTAGTTTAATATGAAAACCAGAACCAGCGTAGTGTCTGTCCTAGTGATAGGTGGGGATGTTTTCTGCGCAGAGCGAGAACGCATTCGGATTGATAACGAAACGAAATTATAATTTGTAAATTAGTTGTTTATCTTCCTAGAAATTATTATCGGTGTAATGTTTATGTTTGTTATTGCCTCATAAACTGCTGGGTCTGATATCGTCACAGAAGGGCGGTCTGAAATTTATTTTTGAAGCATTTGTGGATAAAAATCAGAGAATCTGACTTTTTTCGATCATTAGTGATATTTTTCCGAAACCTGCTGGTTACCCATGAATTGTACTGAGCCTTTTGGCCAATAATGCAGCCCCTAAAAATGTACCGCGCGGAGCGGACCACCCCCTCCGCCGACCCCTAGCTACACCACTGCAGTTGATCACTTTAGGAGACATTATAATAACTCCATGTCAGTTCAATTAATGAAACACGGGACTGACAGAGTTTTTTTAATTAGATAGACTTGCATCCATGTGATGATTTACATGGTGAAGGAAATTGTGACTAGCTTTGAAGTGTAAAACTATTTGATTTAGTATAGCAAACATCATCTGTTTGATCACAAAGTATTAGTGTTTGTCTGTGTGTCTGTCCAATGTCATTCTAACAGGTGGCACATCACAAACATTAATGCTGCTTTAATGAATCCCATACCAAAGAGACAAATGTATCACGTGGTGCACTAAAAAATGTGCACATTGAAGACTTAGATTTCAAATTGTCTTAGACAGGTAGCACAGCTGTTACCTTGATAATTGTCCAAATTCTCAACAATTCTACTTGCTATTTATTGCTACTTGCAATATTCAGAGAAATATGATTCTGTTGTGCACACATAACTGTACATTAAAGAGAAGGTCACATGTTGTTTTGACAACTGAAGGTGTTATTAGAGAAGAGCAAATGAGAAAAACTGTTAACAGTCCTGATCTCCAATGGCACATTATTGGGTTACATGGCAAAGCACCATTTCATTCCGGGAAGGCGTCTTTGCATGTGAAGTTGGTTCTTTGGGCTTTGAAAAGGTCTCTAATATGTGTAGATATATATATATATATATATATATATATATATATATATATATATATATATATATATATATATATATATATATTAAATATATATATATATATATATAGATATATATAGATATATATATAATTTTTAACAACCATGCTTTTATTAAGTTAAAAACTGTATTAAAAAGTAAAAAATAAGTCTCTTATACATCACTCATAAAATTAAAGGTGGGCACTTTTGCTGAGTTTTTAAGAAGTGTTATCTGAATGTTGATTGAGGAAAAGCGCCCACACTTTTATTTTACGAGTGATGTATGAGAGACTTATTTTTCACTCTTTAGTTCACTTTTCAACTTAATAAAAGCGTGGTTTCATTTATGTGAGGTAGAATGTCCAGAGGGGACTGGGTGGTCTCATGGTCTGGAATCCCTACAGATTTTATTTTTTTCTCCAGCCGTCTGGAGTTTTTTTGTTTTTTCTGTCCCCTCTGGCCATTGGACCTTACTCTTATTCTATGTTAATTAATGTTGACTTATTTTGTTTTCTTATTGTGTCTTTTATTTTTCTATTCTTTATTATGTAAATCACTTTGAGCTACTGTGTGTATGAAAATGTGCTATAGAAATAAATGTTGTTGCTGTTGTTGTTAATAATAATATATATATATTATTTTCAACTTTTTAGTCTTGGGTTTGTTTTAGTATAACTTTGTAATCAATATTTTAACACTTCCTTTAATATTTCTATCCGTTAATAGCGCCATCTATTGGTGAAATCTTGAACTATTCTTCCTATGAAAATTTCATTTCTTAATTAACATGGGTTAATTGATCAATTAGTGAAACTGATTACTGATTCATGTATTGTCATCAGAAGTGAGTAAGTGTGCAGAATTTCAAATCATTTGGACAACAGGAAGTGGGTTAAATATCGATTACAAGATTTGTACCAGACAACAAACAGGTGAAGTTAAAATAATAATAATAATATTAATAATAATAATAAACCCCAGAAATCTTTAACGGATCGCTGGCTACGTGTGGCACACAATTAACAGATCAAGAAAGCCTGAACTTCCCTGTGTTACTGGATGTGTGACCCGGTGGAGATTTAAGGATTTGTGTTGTATTTATTTATATTATTTAATGATTTTTTTTTGTTGAATTTTTTTTTATCACACTGGGATTATTATTTAAATATGTTTATATGTTGTTTTTTTTTTTTTGTATCTTTACTGGAGTGACGTTCATCACCGGCACTTTGGAAGATCTTATTTAGCCTGCGCCATTTGTGCCAAACTGGGGCCGATTGTGAAGCGAGGGAGGTGGGACTTCCACTTTTTAAGTTGCCAGCCAGAAGTGTTTTTGGAGCGTGGGACCCTGGGTTCAACTTGGAGACGTTATGTCCAGCACCCAGAGAGTGAGTTTCTGCTTTTTGGCCAATTCAAAGGGGTGCAGACACTTGAGAAGTTTGATTTATGCTGGATACTTGTGGCGGGTGTTTCGCCCTGAAGTGATAGAATCCATTATGGACGGTACAACTAGCGTGAAGTAGAGAGGCACAGTGAGCGAGATACGAGATCGGGGAATCGACGTGCCAGTGTTTCCAGTCGACTTCTTCATGTTATCCAGATTCTTGAGGCCCAGAAAGATTTTTGTCTTCTTTGTGATGATTTAGACACTCACTGTAGCTTCCCGTGTTCATTCAAGTTGATTAGAGCTTGAGAGCTCTGTTCTTGCACCGTGTGTGTGATGTTTTGGAGCAGCGTGGGGAGCCGTCCCTCGAGACGAGCTGATGTGGAGGATGTCTGGTGGATGCGGGTTTAAGCTGAACGAGTAAAGATGGTTGTGTCTTTAACTTCTAGGGTTTTTTGCAGACTGGATGACAATCATTAGAGACTGAGACCTGCGGGTATTTGTTTAAGTGCAATTGCACTGGCATTGAGTTGATCTCTCCTCTCTCATAGATGATAGTGATGATTGTGTGATTTTTAAAATCGGGTTATTAAATTAGTATTTTTAATAGTTCTCTGATGTAGTGGTTGCTCATCCCTGTAAATAGAAAAGAATCAGTGTTTAGTAGCAGTCTGGAGAGTAACTTAACTGTGGGTCCCAGTTTCCCCCTTTACTGGGTGGTGTAGTGGGTCAGTTATCTTTGGGGATTGAGTGGGGTGGAGTTCAGGGGAACCTGCTGATGTCTATGAATCACAAACTTTGAGCAGTCATTGCATGTGGAGGATAAGCGACAAACCACTAAATATGACGGCTTTAACAGACCTGCCATTGCTGTGTTCAAACATTGTGGTGTCATTCTTGAAATGGGAAGACCGTATAGAAAAAGTGCAGTGTGACCAAAATGTGTGTAAAGACCCTTAAATAAAAGTCTGCAATGTGCATTTCAATCACGATGTCTGAACTGATTGATCTGTCATTTTAAACTGTGGACCAGAGTAAGAAATCGGGGAGAAATGTGTCTTTGTCCGAAACATTATGGAGGGCACTGGATATGTCAGTTTAGTTATTTATTTGTATGAAGAGCTCATGTAAAACTTTGATGTGAAAGGCACTAAACAATACATAGATAGAT